>NW_026083137.1:0-76691 GCF_020184175.1 Aphis gossypii
CAAACTTTACTAGGTGAATACCTGTTACATTTTTATTTATTACATGATTAAACTAAAAAATATAAAATTAAAATATCTTTTTGTTTAGATGAACTTATCTGTATGAAAGGTATAATAATTATGGAAGCTGATCAAGCTTATGAACTTCTAAAACATTTTCCATTAGGGATAAGACTGTTGTTTGTATATAATTTAAAAAAATGGCAAAAAACTCAAGAAAATGATATGAAGTCTACCAACACACCACAGTTGAATTTAAAAGCCTCTACTAATCAACCTATTCAATATCATCATCAAAATAATATTAATAATATAAGTATAAATTTAGGAGAAGTATTAAATTCATCAAACACTGGTTTAATGATACTTCAATATTATAAGTCAAACCAAAAATTGAATGACGGTATAAGATCAATGTTAGTAGATACTGTAATTAACTGGGTCATCACTAAAAAGATAAACATGTCTGTGAACCTGGCAGAACAGTTGGCAAATCAATTAGTGTCTATATTTCCTACAGAAGTGAAAGTAAATAACTATTATTTAATATTACCTAAAATTTTTAAGTACAATCTGTTTTGGCTATTTACAGGATTTGTATTTTATGAAGCACGATTCAAATAAAAACCCTAAGGGAAAATTATACGCTAAATATTATAATTCTATAAGGCTTCTTAAGACAACAGGTTTAGTGGCAACAAAGTTGACTTCTAGAAATCAAGAAAAACATAGTGGTCGTAAGCATTGCACAGAGTTTGGTAAGATTATATAGAACATTTTAAATTGTTAGTTGAATTGGTATTACAAATATGTTGCAAAAGTATATATAATTATTCAAAAACACTACCTTTATTAATTTAACTACAAAATCAAACCTCTACAGTTAGTCGCTCAAAAATGTTTCTTTAGCTTATTTAAGTGCAGTGCCTTTTCAATTTTGTACCTAATTTGATGCATTTGTATTACACTTTTCAACTTACTGATTTATTATATTTTGCAATAATATTATAAACTACTCTAATGTAAAGAAACTAGAAACCTTATTCTTGACCTTACCCTAAGTTTTAAATACTGATTTTTTTTTTTTCTTTTACTGTTATTAGAGCCGGAACAGAGTGTTCAATATGCAGTAGATGAAATAAAAAACAATAATAATTTTTCAAATTTTAATGATTTGGAAAAGTTGTGGAAGGAAACTGTAAATTATCGACTCAATTCCATTCAAAACACTAATTCTACAAAAGAAATAATGGGAATGTGGAAGCCTTACACATTGCCTTATGGGTTTAGATTAGTAAGTTCAATCAAATTTTTTACCAATTTCACTTATATAATATATACAAACCAATTAATTACAAATAAAAATGTTATATGATATACTTATTATAGGTTGACATTGATTTTAAAAAATTGTATCCAGAATGCCCAGACTTTATTAATTCTTATGAACAAAAACACATCAAGGTTAAGGAACTCTTCGAAATAAAAATAAAAGATAGTTCTAGTAGAAAATTATTTGAAGAATACAAAAATTCTTCCTGCATCACAGAAAGTAATTATATTTATTGTTACTACCATAATACAAAATTACTACACTATTTACATCAAATTATAAGTTAATCGTGAATTACTATAATTAATCCCATAGGCGGAGATTCTATATGAAATATTGAAGGGGGCTCAAATATTAGATGCCAAACAGACCTGTAGGGACAATTTTTACATTAAATCACTCATCAAAATCGTGGAAGATTTTCGTTATCACAATATCTTAAATGCTTACAAACAAAAAAAATAGCTTCATTACTTAAAACTTTAGTCTTACCTTTTTCAATACATAATACTGAAAGTTCTTTAAATTCTTTTTGTTGTATATAGATGTTCTTAGCCATGTTTTTATTTTCCTCATACTAGAAAAACCTTGATTTAAATTTAAATATTTCAAACATATTTGAACTAAATTATTTATTAAAAATCTAAATCACAATCTCAAAAGAAATGTATTCCCAATAACATCAAACAATAAGTAAAATAAAATTAAGTACAAAATAGTCAATACGGTTACGCACAAGGTTACGGAATTACTGTACGAATACGAATGAACGATACCCATCAGAATGTACGAATAGGTATTAGGTACATTTCATTCAATCATGATAAACGTTACAACGGGTCTAATACAGGTATAGCGTTTTTCCTATAATAGCCCCCTATCTGTTGGGTTATTAATTATTATCGCTTCTCGAGAAATAACAAATATTAGAAATGAAATTATATTTCCCCCATCTATAAATAGAACAGTACCTGTAATAATATGTTATTATATATTAATGGCCAATTGATACAAAATATGTACAATATAAACACAATATAATTAATGATTATTTATTATTACAATAATTACATTAATATTATTATTACAATATTTTATGTTGTGAATTGTAACTTAATTGTTCGGTATATTACCGTAAAAAATAAATTGGTATTGGGTCTTACCCCCCTGATCTCCGCCTATGATTAATCCTAATTCCATTGGACCCTATCCACGCTTACCTCTAAAGATAATTGTTATTATTGATTTAAATTATATAAAATTCTACAAATTACATTTTGTTTATAGGTGGAAAAAATACAGTTTTTTTTATTTACTACATTCCATATTTGTACCTACTTCTAAGAAAGTAACAAGGGATGGTAATGGGAAAAAAAATCAAATTAAATACTCAATTAGAGATTCCCAAGATACATTTTTTGTATTCAAAAATACAATTGGCGAAATTGAAGAATATATTTTGCATCTTGGAAATGAAAATATGCCTATTCAACCATTCATTCTTCTCGTTGGTACTCCATTAAACCATAAAGAAATTATTGTTTATTTTGATTCCATAAAGTATAGAATGTTTAATATTTTATCTGCAATTGACATATGTTTTAAGATTTTTCATCTTTTTAACTTGGAATATCCACCTGCCAGTAGTATTGTATGGACATTTATACAAAAATATTTTTACTGTTTTAATACAAAATATGACAAACCTTACCATACTTTGAGCCAATTTTTGTCAGATATAAACAATTAAATTAAATACTTTTATTTTCTTTCTTTTATTCGACCATTAAAATCATACTGGCATACATAGGTAATTCTTGCCACTATTCTCTATATATTGACAAAATATGTCAACCAGGATCTAACTAGATTCTTTCTACATATTATAAATTATCATATTATCCTTATTAACTATTACTCTTAGAGTTATATTTTAAGCTGTATGTATTTTTTTTAAATATAGATTTATAGATTACACATACGTTTTATTGCTTAAATATAATAATATATACAAATGTTGTTACTTCGTTAGCTAAAAATTTGCGTTACTTTTATATTACAATTTGAATTTTTTTTCAATTATTAATTTATACAACATAAGTGATTTGATGATATTGTTTTGATTTAATTAAGTTTCATATGTTACACATGCATTTTTTTATTTGAATTAAATAATATAAATGTTAGTTAAAAATTTGTTACTTTTATATTATTATTTGAATTTTTTTTTTAATTACTTTTAATTTAGCAGTACATTTTTACATCATAAATTATTTAAAAATATTGTTTTGAATTAATTTTAAACATTAATTTTTTTGTTTGAACTTTAAATATTGTGTTACTTTTATACTACAATTTGAATTTTTTTTAATTACTTTTATTTCAGATGTAAATTTTTACATTATAAATTATTTAAAGATATTGTTTTGAATTAATTTTATACATTATACATTAATTTTTTTGTTTGAACTATAAATATTATGTTACTTTTATACTACAATTTGATATATTTTTTTTTAATTACTTTTATTTTAACTGTAAATTTTTACAACACAAATTATATAATTATATTGTTTTGTTTTTTAGTTATTTTTTAATTAAGTGATTCAATGAGATTGTTTTGTATTAATTTATATGAATTTAATAAAATACATTTTACATTAACTTAAGTCTAATCATTTTGAAAATTTACAAATAAATAAATTGAAGATTAACAATTAAAATTATTGAAACAATAATAATTTTGTTGATTCAACAATGATATTTGTCGTATTAAAAAAGGTTTTTGTCTTGACAAGAATATATATAATTTTTATTATAAGATGTGTATGTTAAATTAACAATTAAAATTGCTAGAAAAATTATAATTTTGTTGGTTCAACAATGTTATTTGTAGTATTTAAAAACGTTATTGTATTGGCAACAAAACATAATTGTCACTATGACTATCATTATGATTATGATAAGAAATATATTATTATTTCAACCATAAATATTGTTGAATTGACAATTTGACTCATTGGTATTATAAATTCAAAACTGTTATTTTCAACAACATGGTTTATTAATTTCACAATAAAACTTTGTTGGCTCTATACTGACAATGTTATTATCAAATCTACGTACATCATTATCAATATGATTCAAGTTTTTTTTTCAGTGTAGAATAGGCATGATTATGACTTATCAGTTATCACCAGATTTTAATCAATATAATTATTTAATTTGTTTATCACGTGATAAAAAAAAAGTTGCAGGAATTCCGAGGATTTACTGGTGGAGTCCGCAGGAAAACCGAGGATTTTTAAACATTACCTCAGGATTTCAATAATTTTTATATGGCAACACTGGAAGGAGCACACCACAGCACATCGAACGTCGTAAAAAAAAGTTGATAACATTGAAAAAAAATAAAAAGCTGACATTAGTTAATCGTAAATTTTTACGTTTAATTAGCAACAAGTAAATATCTATTCCGTGTTAATATTGCGCGAAAACAATGGATAAATCCTTCTTGGATGTAGGCGGGGCGTATGTTAACGAATCTCCGATACGGGAAATGTTTTTACATTTTTTTTACCGTTTTCATCGTCCGCGCTCGACAATGGTGACGAAATACGTATATCCATTCAGAATCGCGATGCGCATACGTTACCAAGCGATAGTTTTATCTATATAGAGGGTAAAATAACGAAACCTGCCGAACTCCTAACTGAGATATCTATCGCACATAATGGTTTAGCAAATTTATTTAACGAAATGAAGTATGAAATAAACTCTACCGAGGTACAGCGGGTTAAAAAACCGGGAATAACTAGTGCTATGAAGGGTTACTGCTCGTATTCACCCGCCGATGCGAATATCCTGCAAAATGCTGCTTGGGATATCACTAACAAAAATGCTAATTTCGTGAAAGACAACACGTTCAGTGGCTGTATTCCGTTGAAACACGTTTTCGGTTTTTGCGAAGACTACAAGCGAATATTGATAAATTGCAGTCAACAACTAATATTGAATAGATCGATGTCGGATACGAGCGCACTACATTATACCAGCGTGGTGGGCGGGGACATGGCTACCGCGTCGGTTAAGGCGTTCAAAGTCAAAGTTCAGCTAACGCGAGTGTTGTGGAAAGTACCAGTGATCAAAGTCGACGATCGGGAGCTGTTGAAGCTGATGAAAATCATCGATAGCAAAAAAATGATAAATTGCGCTTTTAGAAATTGGGAGCTTTGCGAGTATCCGAATTTACCGCAAACGAGCAAACACTCTTGGATGGTTAAAACGTGCTCGCAGGTGGAAAAACCTAGGTGTTTAATAATCGCTTTTCTCACGAATACGCCTGGAAGCGTGGCGGACGGTTACAGCGGTGATTACGATACGTGTTCGCTGACAAACGTTAAAGCGTATATTAATTCAATCGAATATCCGTATGAAGATTTTAACGAAAGTTTCGACAAAAACCTGTTTACGATGTTCTATCAAAATTACACCGATTTCCAAAAACATTATTACGAACGGGATACCGCGCAGCCGTATCTGTCGAGAGAAAAATATAAAGAGTTGGGACCATTTATCTGCATAGATTGTTCGCGACAGACCGACGATGCTAAAATTTCTAACGTCGATCTCCGTCTTGAAATAGAAGCAGCCAATAATTTTCCCGCTAACACGGCCGCCTACTGTCTAGTTATTCACGATCGAGTGATGCAATACAATCCGTTTACCGGAGAAGTTCGGAAACTATAATATTTACTATTTATTAAAATGCATTCGACCCTTGTACGGTATATCTGTATTCACATTTTACCATAGAATGCATACGACACTTATATCGTAATATAACTATATAATATATATTATACATCCAATATTGAATATTTGTAATTATGTTTTTGTAATAAATGGAATAATAAAAAAAAATACATAACAACTTTTTTTTATTTTTTCTAAAATATAATATAATATGTAAGGAACAGTGCATTGTACAAATCTTATTTTATAACTATATTATGCTTATGACTAAAATAATAGCACCCTATACAAACATATGGTGCATATATATATATTTGTATATCATAATACATGTGTTTAATCTTAATATTATTCGGTCAGCATTCGGGATGTGGAGGTCAGACATTGGGCGTCGTTAATATGTGTACATGGCCGGCCCCTCGTTTTCGTGGAATCCAACAAGCTGTGAAAAATAATAAACGTATAAATGCATGTTATAAGATATATTTTTATACATAATATTACATATTTTATCGTAATACGAAATAATATTATATTATTACATATATTTTAATATTGTACTGTATAATAATCACCTCTTCAATGTCACCGGCCCCGTCATTGCTCGGGATGTAATCTATTCCGTTATTTTGAATATTAGTCGCCCAACACATCGCCAACTGTTTGTTCGCATACAATTTGATCTGATTTACTAAACTATTCTCGCTATTCGGGAATATATTCAACGCGTGAAGATCGGGGTGGATATTGTGGGTGGCTGTTGAAATTTCTTCTGCGGTCGATGATTTATCGGCATAAACATTAGTACTTAGATAAGTAGCTATCTGATCGATCTGAACCATAACTGCACATCGCGTGACGTTAGATTTGCGGGAGATCGATTCGCCGATGGCCCATTGCATTTCGTGTATTCTTAATAGATCACTCCCGCTCAATACCACTCGACATCCTTGTTGTAAGTGCGATTCGACGGCTAGCATCCTTTCACCGCGATAAGTAGTTCTGGACAACGTGTTATTTTCGTCTTTGAGAAAAAGTCTATCGCGGCTTTTAACCGCCGGGTCAGATATATTCGAGAGAATGTACGACATTAGTGAGAAAATTCGTTGCAGAAAAACACTTGTTATGCATACATGTCGTGATGGCGTTATAATCTGTACGGTCACGTTGAAAACGTTCGCGGCGTCAAGTCCGATGTTTATGGATTTCCGTCCCGCAAAGTCTATGACGAAGTTTGTGGAGTCGATTAAATCGTTAGGCGGTTGCACTATTAACGAATGTTGTATATTTTTTCTCGCGCGTTTGCCGCTAGCCACAGAGATAGTTTCAATTTTGCCTGTCATTTTTTGTCCTTTAGAATGAAATTCACTTGTTACACGTTAAGCGAATAGAGTGTTACTGATTTGTCTAAAATAATTATTGTACTTAGCTGGCCCGAAAATCCGCGTAATTATTTAAACTTAACCTATTCACGAAATACGGTGCACGTGGAGGGGGAATAACGTGATAACATGGAGATATCGTACGGGATGCGAGTCGAAAAAACCGCATCAGTCACATGTACGGATAGATGGCGCCACCGTCGAAGATAACATGATAGCGTGATAACATATCGTATTTAGCAGCTGATACGGGGCGGAAGAACCGCGTCAGCCAAATGTACGGACAGATGGCGCCACCGTCGACGACGGCGATAATAGGACATGATAATAGTGTGATGGGCGGGGCGACAGTGACGCGGTATGTTGCTCCGATTACGTAGTGTATGGGGGTGGGGGGGGGCTCAGGGGTCTTGTGACGTAGGGTGGGTTGATATTGGGAGGGAAGGGGCTCGGGGGTCTTGTGACGTAGGGTGGGTCGGTATAGGCGGGGTGGGTGGAGGGGGTAATGATTCGGGGGGTTAGGGTGGGACATGGTGGGTCGGCTGGGAGGGCGGGGGGGGGGTCTTGTGACGTTGGGTGGGTCGGTATAGGCGGGGGGTGGGTGGAGGGGGTAATGATTCGGGGGGTTAGGTTGGGACATGGTGGGTCGGCTGGGAGGGCGGGGGGGGTCTTGTGACGTTGGGTGGGTCGGTATAGGCGGTGGTGGGTGGAGGGGGTAATTATCCGGGGGTTAGGGTGGGACATGGTGGGTCGGCTGTTAGGCGGGGGGGTGAAGCGGAAGGTCACCAGAACCGGCCATTTCACCCTACTAACCTAAACTGTCAATAAAAACATTAAAATTATTTCGTGTTATTTGTGGTGAGTATAATAATTATTTTTTATTATAAATAGTTAAATTGTATATAATAATATAATATTCATAAAATAATTTCATAGAAACTGGAAGAAAGAAATTTCCCAATAACTATATGGATGATATTGTTATTAAAACAACTAGTAGTTGGCTACGCCATTCAAAAGAAAGGATGAAAAGAAAAGAGGCTAATGCCTAAGAAGTTTTATTTTAAAATTATTAATTGTTCTTAAGATACTTACAGTCATAAAGTTTTTTTTTTTTAATTTATATATAATTTATTCTAATAAAAATTATATATATTATGATTATTATTATTAACTTTTACAGCTCCTAATTGGTTTATTGTTGATTACTCAATGTTGTCTAAAGCTAGTTTTGAAATTTAACCAAATTATGTCCTATAGTGGGCCCAGATTGAACCGGCGAACTACTGAAAAAATCTTGGTGGGCCGGTAGCCAAAAAATGGGGAGCAAAAATTTTCAAAAACCCCCAAATTATTAAATATTAGGATTGAAGTCTTCGTAGCTTATCATATATATATAATACAATTAAATATAATACATATTAATTATAATTTAATCTACCTATGAATGGGCAATGCCTATTGGATAACCATAGGAATGATTTCGGACTGAAAATAGTATCCTAGGAATGCCTAAACATTATATGCCAATTTTATCCGAAGTAGGATTGTCACAGGACAGGACATTAGGAATATAACGGAAGTAGTATTGGATTTCCCATTACTTACCCAATACTCCAGTTCCGGATTACCGGGGATCTCCTTGGGTAATTCTAGTACTATGCGGGTAGGTACTAATTGTAGTTAATTAGTTTATGTCTATACTATTTATTTTGTAAATTGTTTTCATTCGTTTTGTAAAAACTTATAAAAATGTGTTCTAAGAAGTCATGTTCAACAAAATATTGTTACAATACAGGGAAATAAAATCCAAACTTGGCTTTTCATAGATTTCCAGCCAATGAAGAATTGTAAGTTTCTGTACAGAAAAATATGCTTCTAAATAAAAATAAATAACAATTGTAGATTAAATAGTTTGATATTATTTTTGGTAATATAATTTTAAATATATTTATACAATCAGAAATTACATTTTAATGATTGAAGTATAAACTAATATAGGTGTAAAAAATGGGTCAAGTAGTGTGGAAGTTCAGAAATTATGGATGTTTTTAAAACTGAAGGTGCTAGATTTTTAAACAAAAACTGAGTTATATGTTCTGATCATTTTAAATCATCTGATTATATTATATGGAAAGGTGTAGGAAATAAAACGTGAGTTTTACTTTTACATAGTATAGCCTTTAATTTTAAAGAAAATATTAGTAAATATTATCTAATTTCCTAATTATTTCAAATTACATATGTACATATATAGATTATTGTTCAAAGACTCTATTCCATCTGTATTAACATCATTACCTAAAGTTTTGAGTCCTTATGTGGTACAATCCATTACTAATTCCCAAGGTTAGTTCTATTTTTTTTTTATACTACAACTATTTATTATTTAATTACACTATTTGCACTATTTTATAATTTACCTTGTTTTTTTTTTAAATTAACATGTAGGTAAATCTAAAGTACAAGAGAAGTCAATGAATAAATTATGCCATCGTAGACTTTTTATTGAGTCAGAGTCTGAGTTGTAATCTCCAAATATTATAACTGTTAAGCCACTACCAACAGCTTCAGAAAATAATATTAAGAAACGTAAGTGTGTTTTTTAGATTCTGAACGAAGTGATGAAAGTATTGATTTTCCAATGATGTGTGGTTTTTTGTTTTTGTTTTTGTGTCTGTGTATAGCATAACTTATCGAAATAATGCTTGTAAGTAACTTTTAGATTTATAATATACCTATTATTAGTTAGTTAATTAATAAAATATATCTAATATTTATTATTCAATATTTTTTGTTTATTTTATTATGAAATATACAATCTGTAATATTTTTTACAATAAGCATAATTATGTGATCTAGTACAAAATGGCAATGAGTAACATGATCAAAAAAATTGCCCAGCAATCATACTTTTGAATTTATTAATTATTATACTGCATATTAATATATTATTTGTTGCATGTATGTATTTTTTTTGTTATTATTACTTATTTGATTTGGTATGGATTATGGATAATGGATTGTTGAATGTTGTAAGTAAATTTTAGATTTTAACAATTTCATTGAAAAAGTTTTGAGTGCTAACTAAGTTTTAACCTAACCTATGTTTGGAGTATACACCATATACAGAGTAGGTAGTTATTAACCACTGTTAATAATAGTAGGCACCTATTAATTAATTATTATAAAAATACTGTATTATATAAGTTACAAATTACTTGTACACCATATGCATGATCAACAATTATGCTCAGAAAGACAAAAATCATTGAAATTAAAAATAATTGCTTACCAAAAATTAGTGTCCAAACAAAAATTGAGAATAGCCATGCTTTAAAATAAAAGTCTAAATGTTTTGGAAAAAAAAAGCTTTTCCAAAATACCATAAAGAATAATTTTATTTTACAAACACAACTAAGACTTAGTCAAGTGAAAAAGAAAGGTTTAAGGTACAAGGAAAATTAAAAATTATTTGCCCTTAGTTTATATTATAATTCACAAAAATCATATAAATTCATGCAGATATGGCTATGTCTTCCAACTGTACGATCATTAAGGAATTGGCTTCAATTATTAGATGTTTCATGTGGATTGAACTCAAATATTTTTGAAATACTTAAAACTAAGTTTACGTCTGTTGAAGATAAGGACAAACTAGTGTCTATAATCATTGATGAAATGTCAATCAAAAAATTAATTTCATACAATTCAAAAAATGATTTATTTAGTGGTTTTGAAGATTTTGCAGATAATTCAATAGTTGATTTAAAAAATATTAAATACTGTGACCAAGCCTTAGTTGTAATGATAAAAGGTCTCACTACTCTTTGGAAACAAGTTATTGGGTACTTTTTTTCAAGTGGACCAGTCAAAGGATATAGGCTTCAACAAATTGTTGCACATACAATAACAAAATTAAAAAAATAGGACTTATACCAAAAGTGATGATTTGTAATCAAGGAACGAATAATTTGTGCATGCGTAATTTGTTTGGAGTCATTTATACAAGACCTTACATTAATTTTGAAGGTGAAAACATTTATTTTTTCCATGATAGCCCACACCTTATAAAATCTGTAAGAAATAACTTTAAAAAGTATGACATTTCCAATGATGGTGAAGTATATTCCTGGCAAGATTTGGTTACTTTTTATAATTTAGATAAAACTAAAACCTTGAGATTAGCACCAAAATTAAAAAAAAACATTCACATGGATCTATCACCATTCTCCCCAATGCGGGTTGGTTTGGCTACCCAAACATTAAGTCACACAGTTAGTTCTGGTATATTAACACTAGTGGCACTGAACAAAATGAGAAGTAAAGCAACATACACTGCCAAATGTATTTCATTTTTTGATATTTTTAATAGTATAACATATAATGAACCAAAACATTTGAGGAGACCATTGACCAAAGATTCCTGTCACTGGGAATTTTTAAAAAATGCTGATAAGTTTTTAAATAATTTGAAAATTCATAATAAGTCAGGAAAGCAGTCTCCGTGTGTCAAAGGATGGAGAGAAAATATAAATGCACTTAAGTTACTGTTTGAAGAATTAATCACAGAATATTCCATAGAATTTCTACTTACCAGAAGGTTAACTCAAGATTGTATTGAAAATGTATTTTCCATAATTAGAGCAAAAGGTGGTAACCATACAACTCCAGATGCTACTAAATTTCAATCTGCAATAAGAATGTTGATGTATAATAATTTGCTTACACTATCAAAAGAATGAAATTGTGAAATGGATGCCTGCCAATTTTTAACCAAACTTAATGAAATACAAACAATTAAATTACAAGTAAATTCATTTAATTCATGGGATAATACAGTTGAAAATGACGAAGAAACGTATAACAATATACTAGATGTATATTTGTCATTACTCATTAACAAATATTAACAGTATACTCATGGATCCACATAATTCATCTGCAGTAACTTATGCCACAGGATGGGCATGCAGTAAACTTGAACATCCTGAATGCATCAATCAATTGGCAGCAAAAAACAAAAGTAACACAGCTGTATTCAACCCATGTACTACTTTCATTGAAATGAAAGAATATGAAAATAGTGATTTGCTGTATCCATTTGATTCAACGATTGATTTTTGTAAAAGAATGACTTATTTATTTAAAGAAAATATTCAAAAAATGTTATTGGAATCAAAAGCCAATGTAAGAAGTAAAATTATTAGTTTAATTCAGACTGTATGTATAAGGACAATAAATATATGTAATACATTTAAACTTAAATTCATCAACAAATTTATAAATGTTTTAAATAATATTAACATAAAAAGTTGTAATAATAATATAGCTAAATACAAAATTAAAACAGCTAACAAAAAGTTAAAAAAAATTACCCATTCATAAAAATAGGATCTAGGACGTTTCGGCGATATGTCAATTCGGCGATGTCTGTTTCGGCGCGTGACCGATTCGGCGATACGGCAATTGACTTATATCTGTACATGGTCGTATTGTTGTAATATCGCCATATGGTGTGATATAGACATTTTATCTTTATTACTTTAAGTTATTGTTGTTATAGCTATGGTGTGTGGTGTAGAAATTTTATCTTAATTAGTATAAATTATTGTTATTATTACTACACTTGGTGGTCACGATATGAAATCTGGTAATTTTATAATTTTTAGTTAGTCGGCGGAAAGTAAAGTACTTATACGTATTATATAGTCAAGTATTTTGTGTGTAACCATCATCGCGATTTATTTTTTTTATCATTCGAAATCCTTATGTCAAAAGTAAAATCAAAAAGAAATAAAAATGTGATCCCCGTGGATGGTTTTATGTATATATTCGATTAGCTTAGTGCGGACGAAACTAAACGGTTTTGGCGATGTCGTCGTAAAGATTTGTCTTGTCCGGCTCGAATACATACCGATATTCATGGTTTTAAAGTTTTAAAATTTTCTGATAAAAAACATTGTCATGATTCTGAAGCAGCTAGAATAGAAGCAGACACGGCTTTAACGAGTATGCGACAACGAGCTGTTTTAACAATGGAACACACGTCTTGTGTAATTAACGAATGTGTAAACGGATTATCAGATGCAGCAAAGGTATACATTATATTTTATTTTTCTATTATTATAATCGACCTATTTTACGGAGCTATTGAATTGGCTCCCTAACTCAGGTAATCGTCATTTTTATGTATTTAATTGGCTTCCAAGATTTATGCATGGAGTTGGCTCCCTACACATTTATTTTATAAATCCATTGGTTATCAAAATTGTTTGAAAATAAATTCAACTATAGGTACGTCTATACGTTAAAAATATAAAAGTTGAAAAATTACGCGACTGTAATATTTTTAACAATTTTGATGGAATATTTGTATTTTAAATTATTTTAATGTTTAGTTGAATTAATTTTAATTAAGTCACGTGTTTTTACTTTTATTTTTGTTAACAATTTTTACGGACTATTCGTATTACTATTAGCATTTTTCTATGCATGCATTTTTATTATTTAATGTATAATTGAATTTATTTTAATTGAAGTCGCGTACTTACTTTAATATTTTGAGAACCACTTGTTAAAAATTATATTGGTAGCCAATTCAATATTGCCTGTCTTGGGAGCCAATTCAAGTCTTGACTAGGTACCTAACCTAATATTGGGAGCCAATTCAATGGTCACCCTATTTTACTGTCCATATACAGTAATAAATAACTATTTTAATTTATAGGGCGTTTTACAATCTTCCGAAGCTCTAAAACGACAAGTTTGGCGTATAAGAAATAATAAAATAGCAGCTTCATGTGATCCATCAGATTTATTATCTTTACAGATACCCGATGAGTATAAAAATTATTCACCATCAATCGGTATTAATGAAAATTTTTTATTGGCTGATAGTGGGCCTAGCAATGAAAGAATTTTAATATTTGGTCGACCACTTGGTCTCAAGTTATTAAAAGATTCCAAAATATGGTACATGGATGGAACTTTTAAAGTGGCACCTACTCTATTTAGCCAAGTTTATGTTATTTTAACTGAATTCTTAGAGGGAGTGCATCCTGCAGTTTATGCATTACTACCTAACAAAAAGGAACAAACATATATACAATTAATTAGTATGATTAATCAATTACAACCTGATCTCCAGCCAACATCAGTTTCTTGTGATTTTGAACTTGGTGCCATAACAGCAATAAAAAATTCATTTGAAAATATAAATAGTTTTGGATGTTATTTTTATTTAAGCCAAAATTTTTTGAAAAAAGTTGGAGAATTACATTTATTATCAAAATATAATAATGAAGCAAACTTTTGTGTTGCAACCAAAACTATTATTGCATTGACTTTTATACCATTATGTGACTTAGATATGGCTGCAGATGAATTGGCAGACGAACTTCCAGATGAGCTTTTACCACTATTTGAGTGGTTTGAAGAATTTTACATTGGGAAGAAAAATCGACGTATAGGACGAAGAAAACCGCGATATTCTCCTGTGATGTGGAATCTTCACCAACGAATATCATATGATACAGACCGGACGAATAATCATGCAGAGGCTGCAAATCGACGATTAAATATTCAAATGGGTACTCATTCAACGATATGGACCTTCATTGCGAATTTAAAAAAAATTCAAGCTGGACGTGACACGTACTATGCAAATCTTGTTTCGGGAAATAGTCCTCCAAGGAAGTTGAAAAAATTCCAAGACACAGATAAAATAATAAAAAGGTTAGTAAATAATTATGACGGGCAAAATAAAATGATATTTCTAAGAGGTATAGCAAATAATATTGCTTTAAAATAAAATTGTAGATAATTTTTTTTATATATTAGCTAAATAATAATGTTATACTTATACTCGTATGTTTAACTGTATTAACTATAAAAAATTATTATTATTTCGACTTATTTATTTATAATTTAAAGTGACTGTGGTATTTATATATGTTTAATTGTATTAACTAATTATCAGTTCAGTTCGTACAGTCGTACCGTAAGGTTGTGCTTATCTCTCCGTTACTGTCTTATTCTGTTGTAATTATTCGTAACTTTTATTTATGGCTTCCAATAATGTTAATTGTTATATTTGTAATCTTGGTTTTGCTGAACTCGATGTTCCTATTAAGTGTGATGGCTGTAACTTTTTAACACATAACAAGTGCTCGGGTCTTAATAGCAGTGAAATTAAATGTCTTGGTCTTAAGAATCGAAATTTGAAATTCGTTTGCTAAGCATGCAATAGCGGGTTACGTGATATTCCCGAGTTCAAACTATTAATTAATCGTTTAATAGCTGAAGTTAATGAGCTAAAGAGTCAGAAAAATGATAACAATGTTCAAAATCATTCTGAGGAATTCATAATTGGTGAAGTCGGGGAACGCAATATCAGAGCTTCTAATTTAATATTTTATAACGTTCCAGAGTTCAACTTAGACAATGCAGTCGACCGAGTTAATCATGACTCTAATAGTGTGAGTAATGTAATTGATTCAATTATTACCGGTGGGAATATTAGACCGTCTAAAGTTATTCGTCTCGGTATTCATGGTAAAAATAATCCCCGTCCAATTAAGGCTGTATTCAGCGCACCAGATGATGTGTTTGAGATATTAAAGTCAAAAAAAAAATTGTTATCATTACAACCACCTTCCACTATTGGTATCTGTTCGGATCGCACTCTTTATCAGAGAAACTATATGAAGAAACTTCGGGATGAACTAGACTCGTAGGACAAATGGTGAAATTGATCTAATCATTAAATACATTAGAGGAACTCCAACAATTGTTTAACTGAAACCTGGCTAAATGATAATGTTTTCGACTCTGAACTTGGTTTCACTAATTATAATTTATATCATTATGATCGTAATAATTTGTCCTATGGGAAAAAACGAGGTGGTGGTGTTCTAATTGCAATAAATAAAATAATAAGTTGTGACGTATTAAATGTCTCTAGTGTTTTGGGTATTGAGCAAATTTTTTTGAAACTTATTTTGAATAATATAAAAATCATTTTAGGTTGCATATATATTCCACCTGACAGATCTTGTGATGTATATTCTAAGCACTGTGAGGTCATTGAGTCTATATATCAGTGGTTCTTAACCTTTTTTAGTTCAAAGCCCCCTTTATCGTAATAACTAATTGCTAACGCCCCCCCTCGTGCAAAATTAAATTTTCTTCTTATAAATATATATATTTGAATAGTTATTTAATCATCAGTATATTATAACATTATTAATTAAACTATTAAAGTAAAAACTCTTATTTTTAGATAGTTATTTTTTACACCAGTATACTTTACACCACTTAAAAAAACAATTTAATACTTAACTACACAAACAGATTTACTGAACTATAAAAAAAAATTATAAAATATACAAATTATACCGATCAATGACTGCCCTGAGCCTGATGAGTAGCTGCTAATGTAGCGATGTCCGGTTTGATATTGGTCAAAGCTAAACGTAGATCACCTTTGTTGCAAATGTCCAACCGATTTCTTTGTTTCGTCAAAAGCTGAACAACAACGCTGAATCCTTTTTCAACTAGATACGTTGACGGGAAAGAGAGAAGCAACAATTTAACTTGTTGCCATAGTTGTGGATAAGTGTCTTTAAGCTTGATCCAGGCAAGCTCGTAACCAACCTGCTTAAAAACAAGTTGTGCCTCACAGTCGTGTTTAAGATCGATAAACTCCATTTGTAAATGAGATTCGAGATCTTCCACAGATTCAAACGAAAATGGATCTAAAATCCAATTACAGATTTGTAACTCAAGTAGGTCTTGAAATCTTGATTTCATGTCTTTTTTGAGCTGCAAAATATGATCAGTGAAAATTAGAATTTCGTCTTCTGGAATTAAACCATTTGCGTCTGAACATGACTTGAGATTCGGAAACTGACTCAGTTCTTGACGATTTATGTTTGTTCTGTAAAGATCTAATTTAAAAATGAATGAGGAAATTATTCCTTTGGCTTTGATAAAGTTCATCTTATTCCCTTGAAGCTTCAAATTGACTTCATTCATCTTTTCAAAAATATCTGTGAGGTACCCAATCTCAATTTTTCGTTGCTTCAAATTTTCTTTTAAGACAGGATCAATTTTATCGAAAAATTCAATGATAGAGTCAAATAATGCAAAAAAACGACACAAACATTTTCCTTTGGAAAGCCACCTTACTGCAGTATGCAAAAGTAATCTTTCAAAATTTTCATCATTATCATGACAAAGTTCTCGAAACATGCGGTCATTGAGTGAACTTGCTTTAATCTTGTTTACAGCTTTTATGACAAATTGAAGGGTTTCGTGTAGCACACCGCTTAAGTTTTTAGCAGCTAAATGTTGGCGATGTATAACACAATGAACACAAATAACACCTGGGACAGCTTTTTTTAAGTGGGCTATAAACTCAACATGACGACCGGTCATCGAAGGAGCGCCATCCGTTGCGCATGCAATAATATTTGTCAAGGGGACATTTTTTCTGATAAAATATTCCTCCACCGCTTGAAAAATCGACGACCCTTTGGTATCAGTGATCAAACTTGTAGCAGACAATAATTCCTCGACGATTTCTTTACGTTCATTAATAAACCTCACGTAAGCTAGTAATATAGCTTTATTATCTGTCACAGTTGATTCGTCAATCTGTAGTGCAAAATTATTTTCTCTTAAATAATTGATAAGTTTGTTTTCGATGTCATCTGCCATTTCATCAATTCTTTTGGAGACAGTGTCATTGCTCAAAGGAATTGACTTAGTCATCTTATTGCTAGTACCCTCTCCTAGCATAGTATCGATTATTTCCTTGAGAGCCGGTAAAATAAGAGTTTCACCGATTGAATGAGGTTTACTGTTTTTTGCTATCAATAAAGACACCTTGTACGAAGCGAAAAGTCCTTTATCAAGATCAGATGTTTGTTTTTTAAATAAACTATTCACAGTAGACCGTTTTTCAATTTTTGCTTTAAGAGCCTGAAAAAACGAAAGTGGTTTCTCCAGTTTATCGGAGTGAATTTTTGATAAATGATCTTTCATTCTTGATGGCTTCATTGCCTCATTCGAAAATGTTTTTTCACATATAAGGCAAAACGGTAACTGTACATTAAGTGGTGATGCGATAAAACCAAACTTTAGATACTCTACTAAATACTGACGGCACTTCTTTTTTGCAGTATGATCACTCATTATAAAAATATTTATAAGTGTTGCCAGAAAAACACACTAGTTTATTCGAAAACGCGACGTTCACTGTAGCGATATCAATCACGTACTGCAAGAGTGCAAGGTATTGATACTGATACAATAGTCCAGTTATGGTTGAAAATGTAAAAATAAATCTATTATAAACAGGACGTTTCCGATACGCAAAATGCGATTAGATAACATGCCGTATGCCATTTCATAGCGTACGCAATTGTCGCAATTACAACTATTCTGATTTCACGTTCAATTATTTGTAATGTTATATAATAATAATAAATTGTATTATTTTTCATCACCGAGTTTGAAAAAGCTCACCGCCCCCTCAATGCCCCCTTCAAAATTATCGCCCCCTAGAGAGACCGAAATGACCCCAAGGGGACGGTACCGCCCCCGTTAAGAACCACTGCTATATATCTTATGTACCCCGATTACAATTATGTTATCACTGGTGATTATAATTTAAATCAGTTTGACTGGTCTATTAATCCAATCACTCAAGATCATAATGCAGGTTCTCTAATTTCTAACTGTTATTTAAATTATTTAAGTTTGAAACAAGTTAACCCTGTTCTTAACTGTAGTGGTCGTACTCTTGATTGCATAATGATTAGTGCTGATGTTGAAATTACTAATATTTTGCATTCGTTAGAATCTCTTGTTCCTATAATTGATAATTATCATCCACCATTAGATTTTATAGTACTATTTAATAGTGCATTGGTTAATGAACATTTTGAATTTCCGCTTGTTTATAACTTTAAAAACTGTAACTTTGATTATATTTCACATTTTCTACGGAGTATTGATTTTGATCTTAATCTGAATAATAATTTATCTTTCAAATCGCTTATCGATAAATTTTATGAAATTATTTATCACTCTTTTTCTTTATTTGTGCCCAAAACAAAAATATATAACAAATATTCACTTATATGGGCTAACGCCGAACTCAGAGTTTGGATAATAAAAAAAAAATGTGCCCACAAAAAATATAAGTTATTTCCTTCGGATGCTAATTATTTTGACTTCTCTAATCTTAGAAAAAAATGTAAATGCTTGATTACTATATGTCATGATCAATATATTTCAAATATCGAAAACAGTATTCAAACTAATATTAAACCTTTTTGGAATTATGTTAACTCTCTAAAGAAGTCTAATAATTCTGTTCCTGATTGTGTTACAATAACTCGTCTTCCACTAATATTTCAGAGACAGCCCATCTATTTGCAAATTATTTTTCCAGTGTCTATACTAAAGATATTCCACTGTTCAATGGAGTTGTTCCTCTTCCTTCTGATGTATCTAATAATTATTTGAATTTATGCTCCTGGACTATTGATCTTAATGAAATTATTGATTATTTGAATTCTTTAAATACTCATTCTGGCACTGGACCTGATGGTATTCCACCCATCTCTTTAAAAGCTTGTAGTTCTGTTCTTGCTCGTCCGCTTCATATGATTTTTAATAAATCATTAGGCTTAGGTTATTTCCCTAACATTTGGAAAAAATCATTTATAACTCCAGTACATAAATCAGGGGATAAACATAATGTTACAAACTATAGACCAATTTCTAAATTGTCCATCATTCCAAAAATGTTTGAAGCTTTAATTACAAAAAAGTTGTCTTTAATTATGGCCCCCTTAATTTCTAATAACCAACACGGTTTCAGACCCAAAATGTCGATTTCTACAAACATTTTACTTTTTCAGGAGAAAATCCTTTCGGCCTTAAATCAACGTGTTCAATTTGGACACTATTTATACTGACTTTCAGAAAGCATTTGATAAAGTTAACCACAACATTTTATTATAGGTATAAATTATCTTGTTTTGGTATTCATGGTACATTCTTCAATTGGATAAAATCTTATCTATGTTCTCGTTCCCAGGTGGTAAAAATTAATAGTTATGTTTCTAATGATTTTTTGGTTAGCTCTGGTGTACCACAAGGATCTCACTTAGGACCCCTCTTATTTATATTATTTATTAATGATATACCATCTATTTTTGATAACTCAGTTAATCTTCTTTTATTCGCTGATGATGCTAAACTATTTTCAATTATTAAGTCACCAAATGATGCATTAAAATTACAGTCAAATTTAGATAAATTTGTTCAATGGAGCCGTGTTAATCACCTTCCATTAAATATAAATAAGTGCAGCGTCATAACATTTTCTCGAATAAATAATATAATCACCTATAATTATTTGATTGATAGTTTTATAGTTACACGAGTTTCTTCCATTAGAGACTTAAGGATTATATTTAATTTTAATATGGATTTTTCTATCCATATTAACACTTTTATTAAAAAAGCTTTTAAGATGCTTGGTTTTATTAATAGAAGTACGATAAATTTTAAAAATACCGATGCATTAAAAACTTTATATTTTTCCCTGGTTAGATCTCATCTTGAGTTTGTTTCAATTGTCTGGTCACCACAATATTTTTCATACATCAGTCTAATTGAAAATGTTCAGTATAAGTTTCTAAAATTATTATGCTTTAAATTAAATATACCAATCACAAGAGATTCATATAAATTGCAAATTTCCCAATTGGGGATCGTGTCTTGTGATTTGAGGAGAAATGTTGCTGATATTATGTTCTTGTATGACTTATTAAATGGTCTTATTTATTCTCCTGAATTATTGTCTCACATTGGACTTAATGTACAAACTCACATATTAAGAAAATCTAACTTTTTTTATGTTTCTCTTTCCAAAAATAATTATACTTCCACTTCGTTTTTCCCCAGAGCTCTGTCTTTGGCTAACAGTATAATGGATTATGTTGATTTTTTTGCTATGACGCGTTTTGTATTCAGACAAAATGTTTATCTGGCTTTAAATTTTAATTATTATAATTATTATTTAATTCTTTTTTTTTTTTTTTTTTTGTAGCCATTTATTGTTAATTTAATTTTTACTGTCCTATATATTTAACTATTTACATTGTTACAATTAACTTTACTTTATTATTGTGTCCAAATTATGTTATAAGATAAGCTGAACTGTACTTATATTTTTTTTTTTTGTTCAAATTTCTAAAGGGTTTAATACCCGTTTATTATACATAAATAAATAAATAAATAAATAAATAAAAAACTATAAAAAATTATAATTATTTTGACTTATTTATTTATTATTATTTAAAGTGACTGTGGTATTTAATATTTATATATTTTTAACTGTATTAACTATAAAAATTATTTCGACTTAGGGTCAAGTGGGGTAATTGTAAACTAAATTCACAAGTTTTTTACATGACCTTAAATTATGGCTTTTTGGATATTTTTTATTTTATTCTTTTAGCATTATCATTGAGTTATACATCTGAGGACTATAATTTGATTATTATTCACAATAATTTTCCATTATTTTATAAATTATAGCACATTTACAATTGCCCCACACATTTACATTTACCCCAATATATTTGGGGCAAATGTAAATGCATATTTCAGTTTGTATGCATTGGATATGATTAAACTCTGGGGCAATAGTTCTTTAGTAGTCATAAGTTTATTAGTTTACCTTGTCATTTAATTATCATTCATTTTTACATTTACCCCAATATTAATACTTGGCTTGGGGCAAATGAAAACAATCATCATTTTTACATTTATATATATTAGGGGCAATTGGAAATGAAAAATTAAGACTGATTTTATATATTAATATGAGAAAAATTAACGATTCTTTATTCTTTAACAAACATCTTATGTATAAAACAGTTAATATAATGTTAAACAGTTTATAAAATTAAAAATTAAAATTATTATCACCTTTAAAATTCATTTCAGTCAATATGTAAAGTAGGTACTTAAAATTAATTTAACAAGTTCTTATTTAAATAGTTATAACAATTTATAAATATAAAACTGGACAATATAGAAACTTATATTTATTGACTAGTATTGGTTTAATTTTTAGGAACTACTTTTCTTTTACAGTCACAAAGCCTTGAAACACATACATGGTTTTTCTCCCTTGTTGTTTTTGATTTGGACGTGGAAGCATTGCAATTATCATTTCTGGTGTAATGGTTGAAATGTCATTGTCTATGAAAGAAAATACTGCACCATAATCATCTTCCTTTTGTAATCCTTGAACTGTTATTTCTCCATCATCTTCATCAACAGTTTTAACCAAACAAACATATTTAAAATGTGTTTTTTTTCTTAGACCACCAATAAAGTCAACTAGTAAAAAACATCCTGGTTTTATATCGGACCATACTGGAGTTTGATATTCAATTTCTTCAAGTCCAATGTCATTAGCCACTTCATAACTCTCTTCCAAACTTTGGTTGTGAATATCTATTTCCATGGTTTTTTCAATTTGATCTTCATCAATTTGAACTGATAATTTTTTTTTTGGTCTGCCTCTCAAACCTTTTTTTTGTTGTTTGTCCGATTTTTTGGTTTCAGCTTCTTTTAACCTAGTTATAACTTCATCTGTGGTTAAAACTTCACCATACATAGCAGTTTTTAAACGGGGTATTTGTTGTTTAGGAACAACAGGTGTTATATTTTGAGATTTTAAATTTATTAATTGATTTGAAAAAATCCCAATGATGTCAACTGGTGTTATATCAGATAGAGCTGTTGTTCCTAAATGATCAATTGTATTATTACTTGTAGATAAATTATGTTGTTCTATATATATCGGATAATCAAGAAACTCAGAATTAATTTCATTAAAAGGTAAACAATTATTTTCTGTTAAGCTAATGAAAGATTCAGAGTTAATACTGATTTCAGGAATAATATTGCTAGGCTCAGTCAATTCAATAGAAGTAGTATGTTGGTGAAATTCCTTAAGTATTTCCATTTCTTGTAACTGTTCTTGGTATTTTTTATTTTTGTACTCTTTGAGGTAAACTGATGGTAGTGTAAACCTGATATAATATTTACAGATTTCATTGACTCTAACCATACAATACCCAATAGCTCTGAAAATTTGCCTTTTGTCAATCTTCCAACTCCTTTACCTACCATTTGTTTACCAAATTGAATAAGTTTTTTATCCCATGCAACTTTTAACGGACCAAAAACACACTTGTCAAGGGGTTGAATTTTATCTGTTAAGTGACTAGGAAATTTTACCAACACTATGTTATTGTCAATCGCAGATTTCAATATCCTAATACTTATGTGTGAACAATGCCCATCAAATAAAAGTAGAGCAGTTTGGCTTTCATTGTTATTATGTTGACGAAGTTGTTGAACATGTTGAACAAAAGACTTTCAAAACCAGTTAAAAAATACAGACTCTTCCATCCACCCATTCTTACTAACAGCATAAAATGTTCCTGAAACAAAAAAAAATTTAGCAAATTGGAAAAATAATATATAACATATGTTAATGAATCATATACCTGGATAGGCTTTAGGTGAGGTCCATCGAGCTTGAACGGCACATCCTTTGAACACAATTAATGGTGGTAAATATTTACCATCGGCTGATACACATGCTAATACAGAAATTGATTCTCTACCTGAACTTCCAACTATACGATTAAGAGGTTGTCCTTTTTCACCAATTGCTCTTAGTTTTGATGGGTCTGTGTGGAACCCACTCTCATCTGCATTAAAAAAGAACTCTGGGTGATTCTGTATATTATTTTCCAAAACAACAGCCATCAGTTTTTCATAAAAATCATATACTACTTCTGGCTTTCTAGCATCTTTTCTTACTTTTTGTAGTTGTTCAGGCTTTTTAAATGATAATTTAGGATGCCTTTTCATAAACCCATAATACCAGTCATCTCCAGGAATACCATTTTTAAATGGTGTGATAAAATTACTTTCCTTAATAAAATGTCCAACTAACTCTTTAAATTCATTTTTATCGCATGGATAACCCATTTTTGATCTGGCTAAAAGGCATTTTTCAAGAACTAATTCTATATCATCAGAAAATACACGAGGCCGACCTGCTTTTGTACATGACATTGGAGTTTTTCTTCCTTTTATACGGTTGTATACAACTGCTTTAGGAACATTAAATTCTTCATGTGCTTGATTATATGTAAGACTTCCACTTTTAACAGCATTCACAGCTTTTTCTAAATCATTTGGAGTATAACAAAGGCCACTTCGTTTTTTCACATAATTTCTCACCCTAATATAAAAAGAAATATTACTTATGCAATACAAAAATTTACTTATGAACTTGTTTACATCAAATAGTGAAAGATTGGGATCAGAACGTGAATAGTTTTGTATTGTTAATTACTATACGTAATTGTTTTTAATATATATTTTACTGTTCTCATTTACCCCAAATTAATGTTTACAAAAACCCCGTAACCAAAATTTTTGGGGCAAATGTAAATTATAAGTTATCTTTAGTAATAGTTATTTAAAATTAAGTAATTATAACTATTATGTTCACGGATGCATCAAGTTCAAGTTTAATGTATAATAAGTATATATTTACTTACATTTTGAAGGAGCAACGCAAAAATAAAAACCAGTAAAAGCCTAGTATCACAGTTTAAAACTAAGGTGATTTTCACAACAACAATTTACTAACATAACCTAAAAATGTTATCAATTATCTTAGTGTACAACTCCGAAACACATGTCTACCACTATAAAACACAACAAATACGTCATTATTACTAAAACTAAAACTTCCATTAATGGTATTTTCAATTACCCCTATTCACAATTACCCTCTTGACCCTATTTATTTATTTATTATTTAAAGTGACTGAGGTATTTATCTATTTTTAATTGTATTAACTTTAATTATAATTATTTTTACTTATTTATTGACTTATGATTTAAAATAACTTTATTCAAAATTATTTATTAGATTATACAATACATTTTAAAATTATTTTACAATTTCTATACTACACCGTATGGTGATATTACAACGATACGACAATGTACCTATCGCCAAAATGGTCAATCGCCGAAACGGATATCGTCGAATTGACATATCGTCGAAACGTCCGCGCCGAAAAGGCCCATTCCCATAAAAATAAATATTTTAATATTTTATATCACTAGGTATAGTCTATAACACATATTGGTTAATATGTATTTATTTATTATATTTATAAATAATTTATTTATCATTATTATGTAAATTGTAAATATATAATAAAGTTTGAAAGTGCATTAAATTATTTTTATATTACCTTAACTAAATATTATTAGTTTCCTCTTCGTTAGTTAGTCTATTAATGAACAAAAATAATAATAATAAGGGGCGAAGGTAGACCACTAATTGTGAAACTGGGGGCATTAGTTTTCGCCACATTATCATTGACTTTCTCGTATTATCATTTATAGTATTTGTTAATAATAGTAGTAATGACCCGCCCGCCCGCCAATCGACGATCGTGACGGTCGTATATCAATACAAGATATATATAACATTGTGTACCCGACACCCGTCCTGTCTGTTGGTAAATCATGTGAAATATACTAAAAATAGTTCTTGCATGGCACAGGCATAATATAATAATAATATATATCATAATATTATTTATGTGTTATTACTTATTATAATATATTATAATATTTTGTACAAAAATTGTATTTTTATCAGTGAGTGATGGTTGTCAATGACTGCTTTCAGACTGCACTACTGTAGAGTTATTTTAATTGTAAATTACAACCTCGTCTAGTCGTCTCGTATATTTTCTTGTTAGTTGTTCTTAGTTTTTCTTGATTACTATCAATATAAATATGGATACATTTTTAAGTAAAACGTCCAACAAAAGAATTCGTCTGGAAAATGTTGATGATTCACCTGCTGTTGACGTTTCGGCACCATTGTCAGAACTTAAATTTCAGTATTTATTCGATACATTTTATAAACTGGTGTCAATAAATGGCGATACAATCAAAGCTTCTTGTCAAAATTGTCACAAAATCATAACTGCATACACAACTTCAAGTGGCAACTTATTAAGTCATATTGAGGTAAGTTTTCATAATAAAGGGTGGGGCAGTGGGTTCTGACGAATTTTAATTATAGTTTATTGGTAAAGTATTAAAAACAAAGTAATGAAACAAATTGTATTTTATTCAACAAAGATTATTTTTAATTGTTATAAACAAAAATCTTAATTTTTAAAAATTACATTACTTAAGTGGCCGCCTCCATTTCGTATACAGTTGGTTATCCGTTTTTTCATACCGTCCATAACTCTGTAGGATATGCACGTCGATGGCTGTAATTTCCCGTCTAATGTTTTCTTTTAACTCTAGTAGTGTATGTGGCTTATTAGTAAATACTTTAGATTTCAAATAATCCCACAAAAAGAAATCAGGTGAACCATTCCGCGAAATCACACGATTCGAAAACATTTGTCTAAGAACAGCCAATGAAATACGCGCTGTATGGCTGGTAGCACCATCTTGTTGGTACCATAGATTTTATCATGTACTCCTAATCGTTGTAATTCAGTTGGCAAGAAGTTGTTCAGCATTTCCACATAACGTTCAGGGATATACGTCAATTTACCGTAGCTAAATTCATCGCGCGTCAAATGATCGCGGTCAATTTATCGTGGTAGCAATTAATCGCACGTAAATTTATCACCAAATTTTATTATAAATTTATAATATTTTATTATTTAAATAATCACAAAAACATTAATCACAATAAATATTGTTTGTCGTTTACATAATATACATTATTTACAAAATTTACAATTGCAATTGAAAATTATGAGCTATTCCTTGTAAATAGTCGCCGATAGATCTATTTTCAAAATCATAGCATATTTGCTTTAGATGTTGAGCTTTATTTTGATACTTTTTTTTTGCTGGTGGACATTCTTCAGCTATATATTGTTCGATTTTTATTTTATTCGTGTTTTCCTCTTTTTTCAATGCTAATATAAATTTCCATATACTTGGATGACATTGATTTAAGATCGATGTAAAACAATTGTGCCATCCTTCAACAGCATTATTTGTTCTTGGTAAATCTTCAGAAACCAACGAATAGCAGTTCCAAATCGAAATTTTAAAAGTAGGCGATCGCCTTTTTTTTCGCCTGTCAGTACGTCCTATCCAAGTATCGTCAAAATAATTAAGAATTGGTGATAATAGTTCGTCATTTTCAATAAAGTATTTGGTGTCCAACAATTTTTCATAAGACTCAATAACCTTATTTTCTGGTACATAAGCTAAGCTTGGTAGTTTACGAATCTGTAGCGCAAAAGTTACGTCATCTATATATTTTTTTTGGAGGCCTGCGGCTTGAATTTGTCGCCAAATACATTGCGACAAATGAAAGAAACAACCTTTTAGTTTTGCTTCAGGAAATTCAGAAGTTATTGCATTCATTGCACCTTTTTCAAAGTCGACCATAATTGTCTTAGGACTTAGATCAGGCTCAATTGTTTTTAGTGCTTGAAACATAAGTTTATAGGTGTTTTCTTTTTTATTTGGCAATAAGATATAAACAGATGGTAACACATTAGAATACTGAATAGCGTGAATTGTATATAATTGATAAAATAATGATGGTGCACTAGAAAATGTGTCATCACAAAACCAATTGTCGCATTGTGTCATAAGCAGGGCCATATTTACCATTAGGCAGGATAGGCAATTGCCTATGGCCTCCGTTATTAGGGGGCCTCGGATTTTTATGAACTTAATATTTTTTTTTCTAGAATACTACTTTTAGTGTATAAAACAAGCATAAGAAAAATAAATATAATATTTCAAAAAAATATAATAATTAATCCTTATCAGCGTAAAATGCAAAGAAAAGAAATAAAAGTCTATTTTTGTACATACTGGAAACACCATACGGCCCACAACCATAACAGATTTATGACGCAAAATAATATAATAATAAGTTATTAATAATAAATTAACAGTAAACACCCATGACCCATCATACGATTATGAGGACGGTCACTCGGGAGTTGACTCGTCAGTTCTCTGTTGATTATTTACATTTACCAAAGTTATTCGTTTGTTGTAAACATTTTTTCTTATAAAATTTATATTTATTTATATTTTATTGTTAATGTTTGTTTTAACGGCATATTATACGTTTTTGGTAGTTGAGATTTTGTCTATATTTTATTTAACTAAATTGTTTTAAATGTCGTCGAGAAAGTTTGAAATCGGTGCTTCTAAAAGAAGAAGAAAAGAGTCACAAAACAAAGAATTAAAAAAATATAGAGGGTTAATGAACGAATTTGTGATCAATTCAGGTAAACTGTGTGGAAATTAAATGTAATAATTTTGTTTTGTTTATTATTAGTTAAAAATAATGTTTAATACTTCAGGTGTACAACAGAAACAAGATAGTATAGTTACACAACATTTGAATGAAAATTTTACTAATTTTAGAAATTCAAACATTTCAAACGTTATTAGTCTAACAATTGAACAAACTCAACAAAGTAATAAACTTCACTTTTGTTTTGTTAATTACCTATTAGTAAACAATAATGTTAAATATTTCAGGTGTACAACAGAAACAAGAAAGTGTAGTATCACAAAATTTGAATGAAGATTTTGGAGATTTTAGAGATTCAAATACCACTAGTCTAACAACTGAATAAACTCAACAAGGTAATTTTACTTTTTTTGTTTTAAATTATAGATAAAAATAATGGAGGGTAAAAAAAAATTAAAAATTATTACTTTAGGTATATTGTAAATAAATAAAACTAAGTATTAATTATAAAATAAATTTAGATAGAATTAGAACCTAATAAATGGAAAAACTAAAAATTGTAGATATCACTTTGATGTGTTCAATTTACAGATAAACTAATCAAATAAAATACAAAATAATTCTAAATGACCATGAACATACAAATAACTATCACAGTTATATTTATATTTTTTGACAATGAATAATTTAAAATGTTATGTATAGTAATTATTTTAAATATAGGTAGTTAATAATTATTATAATTTATAATTTTATAATATTTTAGGTGTAGAACAAAATCTCTTATGTACAACAGATATCAATGAAAATATTGGTGTTCCAATCAGACTACACATACATTCATTGATCAGTATGCTATGTATATAGAAGATATTGGTTTTTGGCCATCAACGATCACCGATCAATTTAAAGAATATTTCACTGAAAGTTCTCCAAATCAGAACATGGATCGCATTTCAAGTTCTGGTCGACTTAATGGTAAGATTTTAAGAAAAATGACAAATGACAACTTTTATTTCTACAAAAAAAATGAAAACAAAATTAAAAGACAATGGTTAATTTACTCTCTCTCTCTAAAAAAAGTGTATTTTGTTATATTTGTATTCTTTATAACACAAGTCATACAGATATTCAACTTTGTAAAAGTAGATTAAATGATTGGAAAAATATTAGTAATAGACTAATTCTTCATGAAAAATCTTTTGGACATCGTCAAGCTGTATGCACTTTTTCAAATAGATCATCCATATTAAGACGTATAGATTCTGCTTTAATTGTACAACAAAAACAAGAAACTGCCTACTGGCGAAGTATCTTGGAACGCGTAGTAAGCACTGTTAAGTTTTTGTCAGTGCGTGGCTTACCATTCTTTGGAAGTGATGAAAAACTAAATTCTCCTCGTAATGGTAATTTCCTTGGTATTATGAAATTAATTAGTCAGTATTCCGTTTCTTTCTCAACATTTAAAGCAATATGGTAATCTTGGTAGTGTCCATGTAAATTATATATCATATTTTACTGTACGTGAATTCATAGATATTATGGCAAATAAAGTTTTAATTAATATAATAGAAAATGTAAAACAAGCAAAATATTTCGGTCTTATTGTAGATTCTACACCAGACATTACACATACTGATCAGTTCAGTGGCGCAACCGGGATTTTTGTAAAGGGGGGGGGGTCCAAAAATATAATTATTTTAAATTAACATGCAAATTTAATTATTATTTTATTGTTTGTTTAATGTAAATATTGTAATATAATATAAAATTGAACGATAGTTAAATGTAAAATATAAAGGTAGGTATGTACATTGTACAATGTTGTATAGTTTATAAAATGAAATCTAGGCGATGTTTTTTACTGCTTAAATGGTGTATTACTTCCTCAGGTGTTACACTGACTTCGTAGTGGATATTGAGAGCAGCTAACCCATTGAGTCTTCTTTCTGATGTGGTATTTCTCAAGTAACTTTTGATTCTTTTAAGTGTGGAAAATAATCTCTCCGCCTCACATGAAGTAATTGGAAGTGTGATAAGTATTTGCAATAGCTTATAAATATTTGGGAAGAAACTGGAATTGCGTTCATTAAGTATTTGAATTACACTATTATATTGGATATTACTATCAGTCAAATAACGATTCCATAAAATAGTTTCTGATTTAACTTGATCAAAATCATCAACATCGTTGGCATAAAACTCAACGAGTTCTCTAAGTTTTTCTTCATCAAACGCAGAACTTTTAAGTAACATTTGAAATCCACATATTATATTTTGATGATTAACAAAACGATCATTTAATTGTTGAACAAACAAATCAAGAAATGGTAGAAACAAAGTGATTCTAAAATATTCTTCGGGGTTTTTTGTTGGAATATTAGCTCGGTTTTTTTGAAGCTTAGCTATTCTAGGCATTTCAATAGAAAGTTCAAAATCATTTAATCTTTTATTGATCTCAACAAATAGTTTGTTAAATTCGGTAGTGGCATTTACCCTAATAAAACTCAATTGATTTTTTACTAGATTAATATGTCCAACAACTTCCACCAAATCAATATTTTTATTTTGTAAATATTTACAAAGATACTGTGTATATTGAAAAATGTAATTGAGAATACCAAGGGCTACATTAAATTCAGAAGATTGCAATGCCAAAAGCATTTGATTAGCTTTACTCAATGTATCAATATCTATCCACGTAATCATTTCTTCCAAACAATAAATAATTGCAGGAAAAAATTCATTAAACGTTTCTATTGAGTTATAACGTTCAACCCACCTAGTTGGGAAAAGTCTTTTAAGTTTTTCCTTTTTAGAAGCAGATTCTTTTTTTTTCAACTCAGCCAGATGTAAATTTAAAAAATGTTGTCGTTTTGTAGTATTTAAAAAGTTATAGCACGCTTCTACAGTACCCATAGTGTTTCTTATTCCTTGAATATTGCAAGCATATAATACGGACAGATTGAGATTATGGGCACTACAATGTATGTACAATGCACTCGGATATTCTTTTCTAATTAAAGCTGCGGCACCGTCATAGCCTTGGCCCCGTAGATTTTTTATCTGAATATTTAAGTCTTTTAACTCGGTAATAATATGATTTGCTAAGCTTTGACCACTAACATCATCCACTGGGACAAATTTTAAAAAACTCTCACACATTTTTTTTTCGTTCAAGTCATAATATCGAGCACATAAAGCGAATTGTTCAACACCTGATATATCTGCCGTTTCATCGGCTATTATTGAAAAAAACGTACTGTCATTTATTTTTTTTACAATTTTTGAAGTAATAATATCATAACAAATATGAACTATTTCATTTTGAATTTTCCAGCTGATATATTGATCATTTTTAGAACAATTTTCTCTGGCTAACCTAAAACTTTCATCACCAGATAAAGTAGTAGCCTTAAGAAAATATCTTTGCAATGATCAAAAATTGCCTTCGTTTATTAATGGTTCATCTATATTTAGTGGTCCAGAGTCGCGGTGACCTCTTAGAGCTAAGCCTTGCCTACCACACAAGATTACCGAATTAATCACAGGGATTATTATTTTTCGACTATTTTCTTTCTGGATTTTTTCCGCTTTGTTTAGTTGATGGTAAACAGAATCCACTTTTCCTGTAATAATTGACGAAATTTGTTGAAAATCTATTACACTATTTTGATGGTAATTAGTTTTTTCATGCGTAGAAAACTTTTCTAAAGCGTGTTTCCATTTGCTAAAACTTTCGGTGCAAAGCTGGCCTAATAGCTGACTACCCTTTCCACCTCTACATTTGGAAAAAAGCACACAATATTTGCAGTAAGCACCGTCTTCTATATTACTATAAGCTAGAAAATTCCATTTTTCTAACCATCAAAATTGAAATCTTAATTGTTTTTTGCCATGCAGAGTAGAAGGAAATACTGAGTTCTTACCTGGTGTCCATAGATTTTCGAGATGTTGAATTTTTTCAGCATCAGTTAATTTTTTAGCAACCAACAGCTTTATGTCAAAAACACTATGCACATTTGAAGTGTCTAGACCCGATTATATTTCTGAAGTTTGGATTTCCAGTAGTTCTTCGGGTTCTTCCGTCCTAGGGAGCTTAGCCGGTACATTTGATGTGACCGAAATGGGATTGAAATAACTACTTATGCTTCGTTTACTCATATTATATTTAATAAGTTATTGTATTGTATATTATATTTAATAAGTAAAATGAAATTTATGTATATTATGCCGAAAAAAATTTGAAAATTACGAGTGGTAGACGACAACCGATTTGTTAACACTAAACAAATAATAAATGATAGCAAATTTCGTAATAGCGATAATGTGGCGATAACACCAATTATTATCTTTGCAAGCGCGTGACAGTATGGTAAATGGTGATACTCAGAACAAGTACATGGTATTATGGTTATCATCTGCAACGGTGACTTCTCGATCCGAGCTTGCACGTTCATTTTTCTTATCAACTACCTATCATGCGTTTTTATTATGATAATATCACAGAAGCTCAGTACTGAATCGAATCAATTATTCATTTTTATAAAACATTTTTATTGTTTTAGAAAGATACGGCATGGTTCAGGGGGGGGTCCGGACCCGGGACCCCCTCCCCCCTCTGGTTTCGCCAATGGATTAAGATATGTAAATGATATAGCCGAACCTATTCAACGTTTAATGACTTTTCATAGTATTGATGGTCACACTGCTGAGTATCTGTCATCTAATATTGTTGATCTTTTTAAAAATTGGAACTTAAATATTAAAAAGTGTGTTGGTCAGTCATTTGATAATGCAAGTAATATGGCAGGTAAATACACTGGTGTCCAAGCACGAATTAAAAATATTTCCCCAATGGCAGACTTTGTGCCATGTGCAGCACATTCATTTAATTTAGTTGGTGTGAATTCAATTGAATCTTGCACACAAGCTGTCAACTATTTTGGATTAGTTCAGGCTGTTTATGTATGTTTTCTTCTTCAACCAAAAATTGGAAATTATTAACTGATAACCTTAAGAAAACAAAAAATACATATATTTTAAAACCACATTCTGAAACTCGATGATCATCTAATGCAAATGCAGTAAAAGCTCTTCAGAATGGTTATAATATAATTTTATCAGTTTTGAATAATATTTATGAAAATGAAAATGAGAAGCCTCAATATAGAGTTGAAAGTAATAACTAATTAAAACAACTGAAAAAAAAGAAATTGCTGTTTTCAATTGTATTATTTGGAACTCCATTCTTAGCAAGATTAATGAGAGTAGTATTCAATTACAATCAATGACTAAAAATTTCTCAAATATTATTACTATTTATAACTCATTAATAATTTATATTCAAAGTGTAAGAGATAATTTCAATTTATATGAAGAAAAATCATCTTGCTTTAATGTTGCAACTGATTATACTTTATTGAGAAAAAAAACTCCTAAAAGTAAATGTCTTAATGCTACAGACACACCTGAAATTATTTTATCAGAAAGACAAAAATTTATCTGTGATGTGCATTTTGTAATTTGTGATAATTTGATGACCGAGCTAAATAAAAGAAAATCCAAATATCAAGAACTGGATGACAAATTTGGTTTCTTATACAAATTAGAATCAAACTCAAGTAAAACCAAATTGAAAATTGAAAAATGTTTAAGCAGTTATTGTGATGAAATTGAAGTCGATGATTTTTTTGACGAATTCATTCAGTTTCAAGCTTATATTGAGTCCATTGATGATGTTTACCAATGTAAGCAGAACCCACATAATCAACTTAAGTATTTGTATGAAATAAATATTCAGCAAACATTTCCAAACGTCGAAACTTATTAAGGATATTTTTATCAATTCCATGTACCAACTGTAGTAGTGAAAGGTCTTTTTCTGTACTGAAGAGGATTAAAACAAGATTAAGATCAACACTAACTCAAGAAAGACTTGATAACTTAGGTTTACTATCAATAGAAAGTGATCTTACATCTTCTTTAAACTTTGATGACATAATAAATGACTTTGCTTTAAAAGAAGCAAGAAAAGTAATTTTATAAAACAGCTTATTTCTATTATAAGTTATAGTTTCTTACAGTTAATATAAAAAAAAAAATGTTTAATTTTTTACATAATATATTATTATTATTATTATTATGAGATTATATCATCATCTCATTGTATTATTATATATATTATTATTTCAGTATCATTATGAACATAAATATAATAACAAAAAAAACAGCGTATGAACAGGATTGGAAGTGGACTTATTGAAATAGAAAGATTTAGAAAAGGTTCAAAAACTTTCATAATTAAGAACTGTGAAAATTATATAGATTACAAATTATTTTTTAACTAAGAAGAAAAAACTCATTTTGATCTATTTTTGGTCAATCATCATAAAACATTGCATTATTGTTATATTAAAGATTTTTCAAGATTTATTAGAAGTCAGAAAACTAAAAATTGTTCTAAAAAATTAATTATTTGTAAGAGGTGTTTTACGACTTTTGGAAATAAACCATGTAAAAGTAAACTCTTGGGGTGAAACAGGATTAACTGAACATAAAAAAATGTGTAGTAAGAATGAATTAGGAAGACCGATGATGTTTGAAGAAGGAAAAGAAAATAAATTCATATTTTTCAAAAGTTATAAAAAAACTTCTAGAATACCATTTGTTATTTATGCTGATTTGAATGTTTTTTAAACCTAAAAAGTCAAATGAATTCACTGAAACTAGTAAAACTTATATCACACATTTACATGAAATTATGAGTTATGCATTTTATGTAAAAGTTGACTATAATATTATCACAGAAAAGTTAATGCGACAGTTTAAAATTCCAACAAACATAATAATTTATAGAGGTATTGATGCGGCAAAAAAGTTTATGGAAAATATGATTCATATTTCAAAAAAAATAAATTATATTTATTAAATTAATGTACCAATAATTATGTTGACTGATAAGGAGGAAAAAGAATTTCAGATAGCAAAGGTTTGTAAAATATGTTCATTATCTTTTGAAGAAAATGAATTATATTAAGTTATAGATCACTGTCATATTACTGGTAAATATAGACAATGTATTTGTTTTAAATGTAATTTTGAAATAACCAACCCATCATTTGTCCCAATTTTTTTTCATAACTTATCATACGATAGTCACTTTATAATTCGAGAACTTGGTTTTGATGATAAGAATATACATGTTATTCCAAATTTTGCAGAAAAATATATATCTTTTAGTAAAGAGGTTGCTCTGAGATTTAGTATAAAATTCGTCGATACATTCCGTTTTATGACCTCTTTAAGCGAGCTTGCAGAAAATTTACTTGAAGATAAATCAAGGTTTAAAGAAACTTCAAAATTATTTTCTAATAAAACATTAGATTTAGTCACACAAAAATGGGTTTTCCCTTATGAATATATTGATAGTTGGAGTAAATTAAACGAAACTCGTTTACCTTCAAAATCTGCATTTGATAACTCTTTAAAAGATGAAGAAATTAATAATAATGACTATTCTCATGCTAAAAAAATTTGGAAAGTATTTAATATTTAAACTTTGGGTGAATATAGTGATCTTTATTTGAAAACTGATGTCGCCATATTAACGGATGTGTTCGAAAATTTTAGAGATTTATGTTTATCTACTCTTAGTCTAGATCCTACTCATTATATGACTGCTCCAGGCAGAGGCGGACTGGCCAGGGGAGTTAATCTAACCTAAGGGAGTCTCAAAAGTTAAATTTTATTAAAAAACATCCAATTCAACCTACCCACACTGGAAATATAAACTTTGATGTTAATAAAATTTACTATAGAATCGTTTCTGGGAAAAAAATTCATAGAACTTGGTTATCTATTTTAGTCGAAGACAATGATTTCAAGTCAATGTTTTGTTCAATTTGTTTAGCATTTGGTTCTGGAATAAGTAATTTTTCAAGTTACAGTGGCTGTACACATTTAAAATCAATGTAATCAGCTATTGAACGACACGAAAAATCAAATATACATACTAATGCAGTAGAAACCTATTTTCAAGCTTCTAAAGAAATGTCTGTGGAGTATCTTATAAATAGAAATATGATGGCTGTTAAAAGGCAAGAAACAGAAAATAATATTCATATGCTTAAAGAAGTTTTTGAAATTATCAAGTTCCTTGGTCGTCAAAATTTACCGTACAGGGGATCTGCTTCAAATGAAATATTATCAAATTTTGATGATATTTTAATAAATAAAGGTAATTTTTTGGAAATGGTTCAATTTGCATTCAAAAAAGATACCATTTTGCATGAAAATTTACGTAAAGCTATTAAAAATAGTAAAGTAAGGAAGGAGAGGTTAGAGAAAAATAAAAACTTGAATTCAAAAGGGCGAGGTTCACTTATTACATTTTTATCGAAAACAACTGTTGATAAAGTAATTTCAGGAATTTTAAAGGCTATAAGAAATAAAATTAAAAATGAACTTGGTGTTCAAAACTTCAGTATACAAATGGATAGCACCCAAGATGTTGGTGTTATGGACCAAGTATCTATTTGTGTTCGCTATATCAAAGATGGTGATATAAAAGAAAGGCTTTTTGCAATTGACCAAGTAAAGAGTTCTAAAGGTGAAGAACTTTATAAATTACTTAAAGATTGTTTTTTTGAACATGGGCTTAAATTTAGTAATATAATTGGTGAGTCATTTGATGGATCTAATAACATAAGTGGTCAATTTTCTGGTCTTCAGTCTTTTATAAAATCTCAAAATGAGAATAGCATCTTCATATGGTGTTACAGTCACATCTTAAATTTATGTATGGTTGATATATGTAAAAACATTGATTCACAAACTTTGTTTGATTTTTTAAACCGTTTAGCAACGTTTTTTGGTAGTTTTTATAAGAGAATGATTACTTGGATAAGTGAAAACACTAAAAACAGCAGAATTGGACGAGATAAGTTGAGAAAATTACATAAGGTAGCTGAATCTAATACAAGATGATGGTCGAGACATAAGGCATTAGAATGGGTGTTTAAAGGAACAGATTGTTCATTTCATACAGTTATAAGTGTGTTGCATATTATTTCAATTGATAGTTCATTTGATAATAATTCTACTTCTGAAGCACTTTCATACTAAAAATTTATGTGAGTTCAAAGTTATATTAACTGCAAATATTTTTTTGAACATTTTTAGTTATGTACGACCAACTTCCGATTACTTACAAACAAAACAGTTAGATTTTTTTATCAGCTTGGAGAATGGTGGAAAACACTAAGAATGATATAAAACAAATATCATTTGAAAATATCATTATAAAAGCAAAACAATTTGCAATTGAAACTAATGAAAAACTTACTAACTTAAAATTGCCTGAACATATTTTAGTAGAAGAAAAACTTCCAGAAGGACGTCGTTTAAGAAGAAAAAAACAATTTTATGAGACAACTGAGGACGAAGCATTAACACCGATTGATCATTACAGGGTAGAAACTTTCCAGACAATAATCGATCAATTAAACATGAGTTTAAATGAAAAATTTTCATCCAATATAGATTTGATTACCGATGCACAGTTATTACATCCATCTAGTTTTGACGAAAATCTTAAAAACTTCCCAAAAAATGGTTTACTAAAGATAGCTAATTTAGTAAATATTCCTCACAATACATTGGTAGAGGAACTTGTAGCATTTTCTAAAATATATCCAACAATGAATGGAACTCTTTCTCAAAGAGCTGAAGAAATATATGATGATATGCACAATAATGAAAATAATTTAGTTGACGATTATTCGATTGATGAAGAAGATGGTACAACTCCAAATGCAACTATGGATAATTTAGCCAATTTAGGTATGTGAAGTTAGCAATATTTAATTAATAACCTGATACATTTTTATTTGTGTTTACTTTATTCAACAGATGTTGATAATGAGTTAAGCTACAAGTTTACCATTCATAAAAAAAAGTCAGTTACTGGAAAACAAAGCAAATGTTCTGGTTGTTTAATTTGTTGTTTTAGGCTATTATTTAAATTTAATATGCATTCGGTGGCATTTACTAATTTATACTTGGCGTATGAATTTATTCTTACTTTGTCCTTAACTCAAGTGAACTGTGAGAGAAGCTTCAGTAAGCTAAAAATTATTAAAAGTAGATTGCGTTCATCAATTGGAAATGAAAAATTAGACGCATTTATGTTGATGAGTGTAGAGACCTCTCACCACTGCTTTACGTACCCCCAAATGTCAATTTATTATATATTCACACACAACACAAATATGATATTATGAAATAAGTTCGATGATGGACAATTTCAAAATAATATTTATTAATTAATTTAATTAGCCATACATACATGTACGTATATGTATATAAAAGTAATATAAACTTTACAATTTAATTTTAATGAAACCCTTGGGCTTGTTTGCTGGCACATAATTTTTTGAAATCTGACTCTTCCAATGATAAGTAAACTCGTAAATCTGAACTCACAGAGAGTCTATTACGATACTTATTTTTAATGTACGTGTACAGTGGTGTAATTACGAGGGGGATTTGGGTGTCGTATCCCCCCCCATGACCCTGTTTTTTTTTTAATCGTCAAACATATTTATGTACTTATTATGGTATATTTTATAGATATAACAAAAATCACCAGATTCCCATAATATTTTATTATTATCTAACGATATTATACCCGCTAAAAATAACTGATGGATTTTCCACATTATCGGTTTATCGGAATATTCACAATCGCAACGACTCTCTAGACTCTGACCTCCGTTACTCGTTAGTCATTTCTTATTTGGTAATAATCGGCTTATATTGTGAATTTGTCAAAATATTCTGATTGTGTCATTGTGTTTTGTGAAGTAAATTAATACATTTATAGTGATTCGTTTTCGAATAAAAGTGCAACACAACTTACAATTTTTTATTTAATATTTATTTATTATTCGTTAATTATTTTTAAAATAAAACAGCGTGAAATTATAATAGCATTTTTTATTTCTAAACATGGAAGGTAAAAGGAAAAATGTTGATAATACTAAAAATACACTTTTTACACATTTTTCAAAAAAAAGTCGTAATAGTAAAGAAAGCTGTGATGATGTAAGTACCATATTACTATGATCAATTTATATCTTGTTTTTATAACTCCAATTTTTATTTATTTTATACATTTTAAAGGATCATCTAAATCAAACTAAAATTAATGACCCAGGGACACAGAATATTGTATTGTCAGTAGATCAGCCTTCATGTTCGACATTAAAACAAGTAATAATAAATATTATCTAGAAGTTTAATTTAGTGCAGATTTTATATAAAAAATTAGTTATTGCATAGTGCCAACTAAGAATACTATTTGCTTAATTGTGTTAATGCTTTAATGCATTGCTAAATCCTGCTTTAAATTTAGATTTTTGTTATTTTCCTCAGGATGAAATTATTGATAATGAATTGGAAACTCATTTCAGATCAAATGATATAGGGCTTTTTACTAATTGTACACTGATGCTGATAAAAAGCTTGTAAGTTAAATATAGTAGTGTAAGCTAGCCACTAGTAAGCTATTTTGCATACCAAATCCATTATTTTATTTATATACAATATTGTACTAACTAATATATATAATTTGATTATTTGCTTTATTTTTAATATAATATTATAGGTGCTTAGAAATGTGTGGGTACCAAATGTAAATTATGAGTTTCCATTATTGGAAAAATATAAAGCATGAGGTCTGAAATTTCAATATAAATGGTTTACAGAATTTAATTGACTAGTTTATTCAGAAATTAAACAAGGAGTTTTTTGCAAATACTGTTTGCTTTTTGCTAAATATGGCGGGATTGGTGGCCAGCCTCTAGGGCAATTAGTTTCAACTGTTTTTTCAAACTGGAAAAAAGCAAAAGAGGTGTTAACTTATTTTCTATATATTTAATTATTTTAATTATTATTGATATTATTTGTTTATATATTTTATAGATTAGTTATATTATATGCACTTTTAAAATTATTATATTTTCTGTATTTAATTGTAGTATTACGTATTATTAATTTTAGACATTTCGAAATCATTCCCAGTTGAAATACCATTTATCGTCTGTATTAAATGCTGACCATTTTTTAACTATACTTGACCATACACAAGTTACTATAATTGAAAAATTAGAAACAAATAGGACAGAAAAAATTAAATTGAATAGAAGTCGCCTAATTCCAATAATTGAATGTGTCATATTATGTGGACAACAAGAAATTGCACTCAGAGGACATCGCGATACTGGAAAACTAAATGGTAACTATTAAAACTTGGTAATATGCACTGTATTTTACTATTTTATATTTTAATAATGTTGAGTGGTTGAGTCAATGATATCTTAATTTATTGGTGGGTATTAAATTGTATAAACTTGATTTTTATTATTGTAGAATTGGAAAATCAAGGTAACTTTCGGGCAAAAAGTATAGATCCCGCGGTGTTACTTTTTTAAATAGTATTATAGAGGAAGAAAGAGGTTACAAATACATATCACTAACAATGCAAAACGAAATTATTTGTATTTGTGATAAATTAATTTTAAAAGAAATAGTTGGGAAAGTAAATGCTGCTGAGGGGTTTGAAAGTTTTAGCTGATGTAACAACAGATATTACAACAAAAGAACAACTGACATTATGCGTTCGTTTTATAGACAACAACAATATGGTTAATGAAAGTTTTCTTCAATTTGTTATTATTCACAGTTTAACGAGAAATGACCTTTCATCTGCTATAATAAATGGTAATGGTTTATAAAAATAATCATTTAAGTAATTTATTTTTTATTGCATACTAGTTGTAATGTGTTTTGTGTTCTCAGGTTTAAAAAGTTGTGGTATTAACTGTAAATATTTAATTGGACAAGGGTATGATGGCGCATCAAATATGAGTGGTAAATACAAAGGAGTCCAAGCAATAGTTAGAGAACAATATCCTAAAGCCATATACGTTCATTGTGCTGCATACACATTAAATTTAGCAGTTTCAAAAGCATCAAATATACAACCGATTAAAAACTGTCTCAGTATTATTGAAAAACTTAACAACTTTTTTAATACCCCAAAACGTAACGATGTGCTTTTGAATTGTATTAAAAATGCAAATGAAACACCAAATGCTAAAACATTAAAGAGGCTATGTGCTACGCGTTGGATACAAAGATATGATGCTGTCAATGATTTTGCTGAACTGTTTCAATATGTCATGGATGCTTTAGACAATATTTCAATTTCTCATGTCTCATCAGGAACAGATGTCTCTATACTGTCTAAATCAATTGACTCAGAATTAATTATATCACTTCAAGTTGTTAAAGTAAATGAATAACTATATAATTAAATATAATTTCTTGTAAATTATTTTTATAATTATATTTATGTAATTTTAGTTATTGTTTTCGTATGGCTTACCTTTGTGTAAGCAATTACAAAAAATAAGGATTGATCTGAAAGAAGCAGTGGAACTTTCTAATGATGTTATAAAGAATTTAGAACTAATAAGGGCCAACGCAGAAGAAGAGTTCCATAAACTATTTTTACAGGCTGAAGTGAGTGTTATTTTCAAAAACTAATTATTAATTAACAATAATATTATAAATGTATTATTTACAAATGTAATACATTTTTTTTTTTAGGCTATGGCTTCGGTATTTGAACTTGAGCTAGCTGTAAAAAGAATTACAAAAAGGCAAGCAAATAGAGGAAATCCTTGTTCAGATAATGCAAATTTAGATGTTGAAGAATACTATAGGATTACAATTTTTATTCCATATCTAGAGTTTTTTATAAGCGAGTTGACTCAAAGATTTTTATCCCATGTATCTATTTTTAATGGTAGCTATTTAATTATTACAAAATTAGAATTTCTTTGCACTTTGATTTGAAAATTTTGTAACATTTTAATTAATTAATTATTTGATTTAATCATTCTATAGGATTTGAATCCTTATTTTCAAAACATGAGCTAACTGAAAAGATAAAGTTGAATTTACTGAATTAATTAAATTTTATTCCCCAATGGTATCTAATGATTCTTTGGTTGAATTTAAACTATGGCGAACCAAGATACAAAGATCTGAAAGAATACCTAACACCGGACTTGAGGCACTAGATATTTGTAATAAAGACAACTACCCCAATATTTATTTTCTCCTTAAAGTGCTATGCACATTACCAGTGTCAACATCATCGCCAGAACGTATGTTTTCAACTCTGAAAAGAGCGAAAACATATTTAAGAAACACAATGTCTGAGGTATGAATCTTAATTAAAATATATTCAATATGTTTCATAATATACTCGTACTTTCTGTGGTAGAGGCTAGAGATTAAATTTATGTATAATGATTTATATTTTTGTTCCACAAAATCGATTAAATGGTCTTGCTATGTTGGCTGTTCATAGAAATATCAAAGTTGACCTTGAAGAAGTACTAAATGAATTAGCATTAAGACCACGTAGAGTGGATCTTTTATTGTGATTTGTTATATAGTATCTAGGACCTACGTAGTAAGTACCAAAAAAGTTAATGTTTAAATGTACCTACATATTTTGTTATTATTTATTTTAATGTATACAATATTGTATACTTGTATTGAGAAGTATTTATTGCTTATATGTTATACAAAAATATTGAGGAGGGAGGGGGGGTAATTGATGAAATGTACAAAAATTTAATTCCCCCCCCCCCCACAACCATGACCAAATTACGCCACTGTACGTGTATGACTTAAAGGCCCTCTCCACCAATACAGTACTCGTGAACGGCAGCAGAACATTAAATGCTTTGTTTGAAAGCTCAGGATACTCTTCTTTTACGTCAGCCCAAAAAGCGATGAGAGATTTTTTTTCAAATATTACCTCAAGTGAAGAATTCGTCTTCAGTTCAATAAGTTTTTCTTTTTCTCGTACTGATAAAACTGCAGATTCGAAATATTTTTCACTGAAAGGGAATGCTATCCAGTGGTCTCCTTTATCACATTTTGGGAAGTATTTATTAAAAGCCACCTTGAGTTCATTCAAATGTTTAACAACTTGGACTTTGATATCTTACGATAGGTTTATATCAGTTTCGCAGAGAAAATCGTGAAGTGTTTCAAAAATTTCTGGTTGGTTATTCTCAATACACGAAGTCCAAAACTCTAACTTTTTAACAAAAGATTCTATTTTGTCAGTAACTTGGAATATTGTTACTGTTGTACTGTTTTGAAGAGTCAAATTTAGATCATTTAATTTAAAAAAAATATCAGATAAATATGCAAGTTTTTGAAGCCATTCATGGTCATTAAACTTTAATGAAAGCTGAAAAGGATGGTCTTCAAAGAACATTAGAACTTCATGTCTAAGTTCAAACAAACGAGTAAGGACTTTGCCTCGTGATAACCATCAAACTTCAGTATGAAGAAGGAGGGTTTTGTGAATATTCTGGAGTTCGTGTGGCGAGACTTGATGAAGTTCACTATTTTACAAGAATCATCCAAAACGTCATTCAAATCAACAGGTAATGCCGGCAGTACACATTCGCCGAGACAGTCTCGACGAATATACGAGAACGCACGAGTATGAACTAGGTGCTCTTGTGCTTGCGACTCTAATAGCCTCGTGTCCTTTGACTCTTGCAATAAAAACCGCCTTCCGACCGAGCGCCGTCGAGGCGAGGCGAGACAAGGTGTGAAGTGACACGAGCGCGTCTAGTTCACTCTCCCGCTCGGCTGCTCTTGCGAAGTCTCGGCGAATGTGTACTGCCGGCATAAAGGTTTCGATGCGAGAGCTCGTCGATGGATGCAACAATGAGTCCACTTTACCAGGGGAGATACCGCTTTGACACGTGCAAGGGGACCAGAGTAACAATCTGACATAGACTTGCCACCATCAGTACTTAAGCCACAACATTTTGACCATATTATTCTCTTTTCGATGAAGTAAGAGTTAATAGCATGGAAAATATCTGCACCTGTTGTGCGTTTAGTAAGAGGATGGCAAAGCAAAAGCCCTTCTATGCTTTAATTTTATTTCAAATACCTTGCAATCACTAACAAAACAGCTAATTGTGCAACATCAGTACTTTCATCAACTTGAATGGAAAATAATTGACTATCATTGATGCCTTTTAGTAGTGTCTCCTTAATGTCATTAGAAATATCTTTGATTCTACGGCTGACAGTGTCATTTGATAGTGGGATAGAATGTATTTTATTGACATAGTCTTTTTCGAACATACAAGAAATTGCGTCTTTAATGCTTGGCAAAATCAAATTTTCACCGATGGTGTGATTTGTACCATTTTTGGCAATACGGTAACTAATTCGAAAAGATGCTTCAAGAGCATCTGCATTAGCACTACCTGAAGATAGATAGGTATGCATATTGCACTTATTTTTGTTTTCTAGTAAACGTTTGAAAAAAGTAACATTTTTGTCCTTTAAATCTGAATGTTTTGTATTCAAATGACGAGTGAGTAGTGAAGGCTTCATACTTTCATTAGATAGTACTTCTCCACAAACAACACATTCAGGTCTAGGAAAATTTTCTATCATAACGAATGAAAATCCTTGTGACAAAAAATCTTCACTATATTTCCTTATCTTTACCGGGAGTGGAACAAGAAGGTTAGTATCATTGACCTGTGGTAATTTTTTCATAGGATTTTCTTCGGCTGGATTAGTAACCGATGACGGCACGTTTTAAGAATCGATTGGTTCTATAGTTTTCCTTTTATTAAAGCAACCAGTTTTTAACCAATGATCCATAGTCGAAAATAATATAAAATATCAAAAAATAATAATTACGAAAGATTTTTATGTACGTCGTATGTGACACGGACACACTGAAAGCAAGCGAAAGACTAATTATTAGAATAGATTTCAATATCAAACTAACAGAGAGTGATGTATATGAGATAAAAATGGTTAATGGGTTTTTAATAGACAAATGATTGACATTGTATTGAACAACGTTACGTAACCCGATAAGATAAAATCCACCGTCTAGCTGTGCCACATTATTAAATATTTCACAAATTACAAACCATTTAAAATACACCAATTGTAATTTTACGCTTTTTTTTCACGTACCCCAGGGGTACGCGTACCACAGGTTGAGAAACGCTGGACTAAACGATAACAGTATCGAACTACAAAAAACGACTTGGGACACAACCGAAAACATAACTATAAATGATGAAAATGACACTCGCGTTACTTTAACCATAGGATGCGTATTTACTATAAGACCAACAATTATCGTATTAAATAAAAATTCAACAAAATGTAAAACATTACACTTATACTGAAACTTATAAAAACATGTGATATACAATTAAAACAGTAGGAGTCAATAATAATAAATTAATAGAAATTCCCGATCAAATTAAACAGTTAAATTTTATGCATACAAAAGAACCATATACCGCGAAACTAAACAAATACAAATCGCCAACAACTACAACAACAAACCAATAATATAACAATAAATGCAGACAATTTTGGTCACCTTGACACAACTATTAATAGAATAAAAAATGACAATGAACACTTAATTAATAACACAACTGATACTCCACCTCTGTCAAATTCGGAAAGTAATAAATTTAAAGTACAATATTATAATTTTGTACTAAGTGTAGTATTGAATACCTTAATAGTGACTATAATGTTAGTAACGATAGGTGTACTCTATAGTTTTAAATGTGTAAACCGATATAAATACAAATACATAGGAAATTTAAAACAGGAGCAAAGTATAGAATTAAATGTAATAAAAGAGTGATTTATAAAAAAAAAAACCAAAAAAAAAATATAAATAAATCTTTTAAATATTATAAGACACGTAGGTACGTGATAATAATAATTAAGATAAAATAGACAATAATAATTAGAATTAGTAAATTAATTTATGTTTAAGTAAATGAGAAGAATAACATATAAGTGACCTATTGAATTATTTAAGGTTTTTGTGTATAATGACGATACAAAGACAATAGCTATACACCATAGAAAAATTTAAAAATGAGATCAGTATAAAATATAATTGTTTAAATTATACAGAAAAGATACACATGAATTCATAATAAAGGATTTCGAATTTTCATTGGTGAGCAAGACAAGCATGGTAGTCATTTTAGGTGCTATATCAAATAGCCTAGACCGATTTAAAATTAGGAAACTAGAAGGACGACCTTTATTGTTACCACTTAATGAAGAAGCTCGACCTATGGGTGAGACGAAGCTTCAGGTAGCAGTAAGAAAGAGAGTTTTAGGGTAAAAACCGATTTGAGAGATGCTTGTCTAGACCAATAGAAACAAAGTTTAAATTAAAAAAAAATAAATAAATAATTTAACGAAGGGGTATATCGACAGTTATATACGAAGAAGTAATAAAGAGAACGTAATAGTAGTGTGGAACAGCCACTCAGATAAAAACATTTTGAAAAGATTAGATTTAGACCATTATCCAATATGAAACATAACATGCTACGACAAATATTTTAATAAAAACTTTTATATTCAATTTGAGAAATTAAGCAACAGGGAATTAATTTTGGAAGTAAAGATATGAAAATTTAATAAAACATTTAAAAAAAAAAATAATAACAGCCATAGCAATAGGTATAATAAAAAAAAACAATGATTAAAAATACGAACATAAATTTGTTTTTCAGAAATTCATAATATTCTATAAATTACAAATCAACTTTACGAAATAAATAATAAACAATAATGGATAGATTGGAGCAATTAGCTTCGGCAATATCGTTTAACATTGAGACACAATTTCATATTAATCCGGCACAGGGAGAATGGCATAATTACACAGATTGTTTTGATTTTTATATAGTTACTGCTAGTGAAAATATACTTGTACTTTATGAGGACGAAACTATATTGGAAATGATTGAGGCAGCCAAGAGATTTTTATCTGATATGGCGGTAGACAGAGAATTTAGTGAACCATACTGTTATGAATTAAACTATTACCTCGAACTAATACAGAATCTACGGGATATATTAAATTACAGTAGATAAAAAAAAAAAAAAAACAAAATATGTCTATAATGAATCAATCAAGTAGGGAAAACTAGTTGAAATTGTACGAAACACCTATCGACATAATAGTTGACACGTGATCGATAGAGTGGTTTCCATGGCATTCCAAATGAATAAAGGTTGATCAAGTAAACGTATTAATCAATTAAGATTGTTGTCAATGTGGATGACGTACTTCAAATAATTAGTAAGTCATTCCATGGGCAGCGAACCATAATTGAGTAAAGGAAAATAAACATAACATACAAAATTAAATGATAAAAATATATATATACACTTAGATTTAAGAAAATGCACTGTATGAATAAGTTACTATTGGGATATGGAAAAAAAAATGTGTGGGTAACTTTATAGATTTTATATTACTAACCTATTATAATAAGCAAAATATTATTTGTATTAATTAATTTACCATATAAGGAATTATTGTAATCAACATATTATACTAACCACATATTTTATAGGAATTATTAAACGCACTATAATCATTATATTATACTATGTACTAACACTGTACCTACTTCATTGTAATCACAAATCACAATTATAAATTATAAGAAAACTAACAAACGTATTTAATCATTGAATTTTATTATAACCAAAATATTTAATCATTATATTACAATTTTATTATAATCAAACCATAATTTAATCAAAACTATATATAAAACATATATACATCATATTATATAACGAAAATAAATTAAATGTAAAAGCATACAGATAATTGTAATGTATGTCTTATTTCAATAACTTGTAATCGAACATTGTAAACACTATAATACTGTAATAATTTGTAACTTAACCATTTTGTACTAAACTTTGAAAGATTTCTGTCTTTGAGACATACACCTTTTTTTTTCGTGGAGAGGTGCAACGTGCTCTGATACTTATATTAAGTATAGTATATAAATCACTACAAACCGTAGCCAACAATAACCAAAACACTAGGGGCATTATAAACATCCCTATAATTACGCTAGGGGCGAGCAGGTGAACAGCCAAGCAATTGGTGATCGAGTATAATAAATTGGGACCTAAAACGAAAGGTAAAAACCAATCAAAAGTATCATCGCCCGTATGCTTTCTACCCGCTAGAATATAACAACTATTGAACTATATGATTGCTGCCGGAGGCATATAATGAATACATCACCACCCGGTAGAATATTCTAGGTACGTAATTACCCACCCGGTAGAATATTATAGATGTATAATTGACGCACGGCGTCGCTCAGATAACGCAAAGCGTGGGAAGAAGCGGATGCAGGTGACGCTAACCATCAGGGACCTGAAGGTACCGCGGGAGTCCCTGGATGATATACCGTGTGTTCAATTTTAAAGGTAACAGGAAATATTTCGATCGTGTGACCTTGAATTTGATTCGGGGTTTTTTTACTGCATATAGGACTTATAAATACATATTTTTTTAATAAATTCAAATTTTTAATTTTTTTTTTTATCAGCGCATGCGCAGTAAAATAAAAATTTCTTAAATAGCAACCACTATTTCGGAGACCGGATTTCGATTTCTTTATTTTTTCTGAACAACTTTGATGTTTACAGTTTGTTGATATCTTCAAAATTGCCATTTTTATGACGGCCGGAAGTTTTAAAATAGTTAATTCGTAAATATCGCATTTTTCAACGGTCTATCGTAATTTATAGGTATTTATATGTATTATTATAACAATTTATTTTTATTATAACTACAAGGTGTATTTATTATTACATCGAATTTATAAAAAAATATCATTACAATTTATTCGATAATTTATTATTCAATGAACTGTTCAAAGTTATTGCCATTATTTTCAACGCATGCTTCCATTCGTCGCAGTAGTTCTCTTTGTGTAGCTGTTATTATTTGGTCTTCAGTGAGTTCACTATACGCAATGATTATTTTGTTTTTCAAATTTTCAAGATTAATAGGCGGATCAGCATAAACTACTGTTTTTAAATGTCCCCATAAAAAATAGTCTAATGGTGTTATATCAGGAGATCTAGGAGGACATTGTACTGGACCATATGTCCCCATCCATTTATGGCCAAATGTTTGGTTAAGGTATTCTCGAACAATTATTGCATTATGGGCGGGTGCCCCATCTTGTTGGAAAAATAAATTCATGCGGGTATCTAAGTTGAATTCATCCAAAAATGTTGGTAGTGTGTTTGTCAAAAAGTCTAGGTATCTCCTTCCTGTCAGAGTACCGTTGTAAAAGTAAGGACCTAGTAATCTACCACATAAAAGCCCACACCAGACATTCATTCCCCACACATGCTGAAAGTTTGAATCATTTGTCCAATGAGGATTAGTATCCGACCAGTAGCGGTTATTTTGTTTGTTGATCACACCATTATTAGTGAATTTTGACTCATTAGTCCAACAAACATAATTTAAAAATAGTGGTTCTTCTTCAATTTTTACTATTAACCACGCAATAAATGTAAGTCTTCTATCGGAATCACCGGGTATTAAATGTTGTATTATGTTAGGTCGATATGCGTGAAATTTATGTTTTTTTAAAATTGAATGTGCTTTCCCCACAGAGACACCGACTTCTCTAGCCAAATTTCTAACAGAAGAACGAGGATTTATTTGAATGTATGCTAATACCTGTAATTCTTCATTTTCATTAGGTTCATGAACTCGCGGTCTCCTATTGCGGCGGTGGTTTGCAATAGCTGGAAGTTCTCCGTTTTCTCTAAGATTTCTTACTATACGTAAAAAATAATTGTGTGGTGGATGATATCTCTCAGGATATCGTTCAGCATAAAGTGCCGCTGCGTTACGCGAATTTTGATGACATTCTCCAAAAATTAATACCATATCGGTTTTTTCGGAATAGTTCGCCATTGTACAGAAAATAATGTGACTCGCGTGACTTACGAAAAACGTTTGACTATTCACAATCAATTTTAGAATGCTATCAAAATATCTTATTCACACAGATTAATAGTATAACTTTCAACTATTAAAAACAAATTAAGATAAAAGTAGTAGATAATTTAGTAGTTTTAATAAAAATAAATTGTTATAATAATACATATAAATACCTATAAATTAAGATAGGCCGTTGAAAAATGCGATATTTACGAATTAACTATTTTAAAAATTCCGGCCGTCATAAAAATGGCAATTTTGAAGATATCAACAAACTGTAAACATCAAAGTTGTTTAGAAAAAATAAAGAAATCGAAATCCGGTCTCCAAAATAGTGGTTGCTATTTAAGAAATTTTTATTTTACTGCGCATGCGCTGATAAAAAAAAATTAAAAATTTGAATTTATTAAAAAAATATGTATTTATAAGTCCTATATGCAGTACAAAAACCCCGAATCAAATTCAAGGTCACACGATCGAAATATTTCCTGTTACCTTTAAAATTGAACACACGGTATAAGGAGGCCCAGATTAGGCACATTTCAGACGTGATCCACCAGAGTTAGAGCGAGCACCTTCACGTCACCCAGTTCAGTAATTTTATCATTTGGACCTAGAATATTTTTCACAGTTTAATTTATTAAATCATTTGGACTTAAAATATTTTTCAATAAAAAACACTTAGAAAATATTTCAACTGTTTTTATTTTTTACAATTAATCCAATCTACACTACATAGTTTGGTTGTTTGTACGTGGCACGTTACAATATTGTAGCAACGACTATTATGATTAATAAATTGCAAAATGTTAAATGGTGCTTTAAATTTTAATTCTATATGTTCTTAAGAGTTGCGGAATATTAGTTACGATAAAATATATTGTAATATATAAGTAAGTATCTACTGGTCCTATTGTTCAATAAAATTAAAATTTTTAGTAGGTACTTGAAACAATATTTTTAAGAAATTGATTTCTCTTCTTATAAGTCACGGATTCACATTCTGGATGTGTAATAATTTTTTATATCTTACTTAGTTATGGCTCCAAGAAGAAATAGGCTTAGTAGGGCTGAATACAAGAAAATAGCTAAGCTCAAAGAATTAAATTTGAATAAAATTGTTCAAAAAACTATTAAAATCGACACAATGTTCAAAAGTATGTATTTTATTTATGTTGACTGTAAAGTAAAGTAATATTAGTAATAATAATATGAAATTTATATAAATACATAAAAAGTTAAATTTTTATTTTTAAGAAATTAAATATTATTACTCTAAAAAGTCTAAACAAATCCTAATGATTGTATTATTACTGAAATTTAAATAGTTAAAAATTACAATTGCTTAAAAATTAAAAAATATTATAGGTACTCAACATTATATATGAATTTGCTTATTAAGTAGTTTTTAGTTATTTTATTACTATATAAATCAGGTATCTATTCGGATAAATTGAATTAAAAAATATATTTTATTTAAATCATGGACCATGGTTAAACACAGTTAGTATTTTTATAATTTTTGATTATACCATTATATTATATTTTCTACTCAAAGAATCAGGTATGGTTAGTAAGTCTGCTGAACCACCTCAAACTGGCCTTACATCTCTTTGTAATAATTTGGATACTGAACCTTCATGTATTGAACAGAGCAATATTTCCTTAGAATCAAAATCCAGTGAAATAGTCAAGTAATATTTAACAATTTAAGTAGTTCTAGCAGTTCTAATTTTTTAATAATTTGTTTTTTATTCTAGTCCTGAAACATTTCATTCTCAAGCATTAGTTGTATACAATGAAAAATCTGTCGAACAACCTCAAGCTGGCATTACATCTCTTTGTAATAATTTGGATACTAAAACGTCGTGTTTAGAACAGTCAGAGCATATTAATATTTTATTAGAACTAAATTCTATTGATATACCTGGGTAAAGTTAAAACACTGATTCAAATTATTTTTTTTTAACACGTTGACTACCATGAAAGTACTAGGGTACTCTCATTATTTTTACTTTTATGTACCATGTATATTTTATATTTTATAAGAATACATTTTATGCAATATACAAAATTATAATAATATGTAAAATGAGTAAAAATTTACTAGGTAAAATATTCTAATATATATGCATTTATTTGTTATTCTTATTGTAACTATTTTCTAAATTAATAAGTAATTTTCTTAATTGTGTTTATTTAAGATTGGATCCAGCATTGTGGTGTATAAATGAACAAACGAGATAATATATCTGTAAAAATGGATTTAGTCAAAATCTAGATGTTAAATTTACAGCTTCAAAAAGATCGTACAGTGTTGTTCAGAGAGGGCATTTCCGCAACTATTTTAGATATCTGAATATAGATTTTTTCAAAACTGTTAAAATCAATGGTGAAACATGTCAAAGAGATTATTTATCTTATTCTGAGAGTACTGGATCAATTTATTGTGTTCCATGTTTTTTATTTGAGAATAAAATTCATTTTTCAAAAGCAGGATTTTCAGATTGGAAACTTCCTAAAAAAATTTCTTACCATGAAAATTCGCCTGAACACAAATTATGTTCATATAAAATGAAAGAACTTGCATCAGATTTAAGTAAAATAAATACAAGACAAATGTATCAAATAGAAACTGAAAAAAAATATTGGATTAGTGTACTGACTAGAGTTTGTTCGGTTCTTAAAAGTTTGGCAAGACACGGATTGTCATTTAGAGGTGATTTCGAAAAGTTTGGATCGTCTACTTCAAACACTGGCAATTTTATTATGATGATGGAATTACTAGCAGAGTATGACCCACTTTTATCAGAACACATATCTAAGTATGGTAATCCTGGTAAAGGTAATACTTCCTATTTATCATTTTCTACTTATGAACAATTCATTAAAATCATGTCTGAAAAAGTCATTAATACCATAGTTGATGAAATTAAAACATCAAAATATTTTTCTATCAGCATAGACTCCACTCCAGATATATCACACACTGACCAACTATCTTTCGTTATCAGGTATGTACTATCGAACGGTGAGCTAATTGAAAGATTTATTGGTTTTTTAGAGAATGTTGGACATAAATCAGAAAATCTAGCAGAATCAGTTTTATCAGTTTTAAAAAAATATAATTTAGATGTTTATTATTTGAGAGGTCAATCTTTTGACAACGCTAAAACATGTCTGGTATTTATTCAGGAGTTCAAGCAAGAATAAAGCAAGTTTCACCATTAGCTGATTTTGTACCATGTTCGGCGCATTCTTTGAATTTATTCTGATCGTGTGCTGCAAACTGCTGCAAAAAAGCAAATAATTTTTTTTCTTTTTATTCAAAATATATTTGTTTTTTTTTCTTCATCCACACACCGATGGCATAAATTAAGTCAATATTATATCACAACTATAAAAAGTTTATCCACCACGCGATGGTCAGCAAGAGAAGACGCTTGCCACAGTTTAAAAAAAAACTGGAGTTCTATAAAACAAGTATTAGAAGAACTAATAATTGATGATAATGAAAAACCATTTGTACGGTCTGAAGCCAGAGGTTTAATTAGACAAATGAATAAATTAGAAACAGCATACATGACTGTATTTTGGAGTGATATTTTACATACATTTAACAAAACTAGTCTTCTATTACAATCTGTTAATATTGATATAAGCACAGTAGTTAGTTTGTATAATTCATAAATTGAATATGTTTAACAATGATGATGACACAATTCCTGATTATGAACACAAAAGTAAAAAACGTAAGAAACGTAATGATGAATCTATTGAACCAGATGCTATTTTCAATGGACGCACAAATTTCAAAATTAATACCATTTACATTATTTGTGAAAAAAAAACCTCAGAAGTTCGTGATGGTACAAAAAAATTAAGAAAAATATACAAGAATGATTTGGATGAAACATTTGAAAACCAATGTGTTCATTTTCAGAGCTTGCTTAAGACCATCAAAAACCCTCCTACAAATATTATTAATATGTGCAAATTTATTAAAGAAAAAAACATAGAAGTTATATTTCCATATGTTTATGTTGCTCTTAGAATGTTCCTATGTATTCCTGCTTCAAACTGTTCAACGAAAAGATCATTTTCTACTCTGAGAATTAAAAAATATTTAAGATCAATCATGTCAACAGAGAGATTGAACAGTTTAGCCATACTTAATATAGAGTCATCTATAACTAAAACAATTAATTACAGTGATATTATTACATCATTTGTTTCAAAACAGTTTCGCAGAAAGTTATGAAGTTATAAATTAATTGAACATTTTTATTTTTAAGTTAATATGTCATTTTAAAAATTGTTTTAAATAATATATTAGTTAATGGTTATAACTGAGTTTTAATTTACATTAATGTAACATTGTAACTATTAACTTCTACAATTGGGTAATATCAATAAAGTAACATTTTTTTTTATTTTTTTTTGGTGGCGGAAGGTGGCAAATTTTCTTAATACGGGCCTGCATATATGTTAAATTATAATCAAGTTGATATTGAAAATCTTTTATTTAAAAAACAGCTGACCTTAAGAAAAAGCCAGGTTCAAGAAAGACAAAAAGTCTTGGAGAGGATAATTGAAACAATTAAAACCATTGGAAAACGAGGAATGAGTTACAGGGGAACACAAAGCGAAGTATCTCAATCTTTAAGTAACACAAATATTGACCATGGAACATCTCTAGAACTAATTTTACTGATAAGCAAGTTTGATCCTATCTTAAAATCGCATTAGACCATGTTATACAAAAAATGCTCCAAAAAAATCATCAAATGATGATGAATGTAAAAAAGTTGGGCATGGAAGTTTTGTATCATTTTTGTCAAAAACTACAGTTAATAATATAATTCAAATTATAAAACAGATTATGAAACGCAAAATAGCTGAAGAAGTAAAAGAGTTAGAGATGTATTCAATTCAAATTGATACCACCAAGATATAAAAGTAGAAGATCAGTGTAGTATTATCATCCGATATGTTAATGATTCAGTCAATGAAAGTTTAATTGGTGTATCTAACCCAGACAGCAATATACAATTATTTTAACATTTTTAGAATATTTAGAAGTTAACATTAATGTTTCCATAACATTTTAATTGCATTTGTTTAATATTATTGAAACTTTCTTAGAATATTAAATAATCATTATTTGTCCTACCTTTATAAGTTTCCTAAAATGTTATGAAATTAACATTCTGAAAATATTCTTGTACTGATCAGATTAAAACATTTCGTGAAAGTTACAGTAATATTTATGAAATATTTTCAAAATATTTTAATTGCATTTCATACCACCAATTTTAATGTTATAATAACATTATGTCATTAAGTTCGTATAATATTTCAATATAATATATTTATAATATTCTTTTGAAATTATAATAAATTATATTTGAAATTTTAAATATGTTTTGACGTATATTATATAATATAAAATAACTTTAAAATACACAAATAAATTTAAAAAATCAAAAGTATTCACTTTCAAATATTTATTTATATTTTAAAACTCAATTAAAAAAAAAATAATTTCATGATATCAGCAATGGTATTTACAATATCAATAATAATAATAAAATAAAAAAAAATAATATAGCATTGATATAGCGCATGATTTCAGCAATGGTATTTACTCAATACCAACAACATAAAAAATATTAAAATAATAATAATAATAATGAAAAAATTAAATATATTATATAAAATAATTATAATGTATTGTCTAGATTATTTAATGCCTGTATTGTAGCATTTGCTTTGCTTAAAATCCTAAATTTGGCATGGGCCAACCAAGTTGATAGTGGTGTGTCAATGTCCTTGTCAATTATGTTTTTATACTTGATGTTAACCTTCAAAGCATCTAAAAATCAAAAAATAATATTAAATATTAATAATATTAGTAAATATAATAATAATTAATATTAACCAATGATTAAACGATAATATCCAAGCTTTGAATTTTTTTTTTTTTAAATCCCAATAGCGAATAACTTTTTATAAGTTCATCTGAAAACATTTTCAACATGATACGTCGTACACTATCTCCAATATCTTTATTTCCAATTAATAAAGATAGTTTTGATACCTAAAAAATGAATAGTTAAGCTGATTTAATATATTTTATATATTATATACATATTTACTATTTATTTTAAATGAGTTCTAATGCATACCATATTAGGTCTAAACATTTTATCACATAGGTAGCAATTTTTGTTCGAAATTATCAAGTTCATCATTCGTCTTAAGAGGGAATATTTCATCGATATTAATTGATTGTGTAATATTGTTTGCCATGTGTGCTGTGATGGTTTCACCAGAAGTATTTAAAAAATTTTGTAATGCAACATGTGATGCATTCAATGTATTGCTCATTGTGATTTGATCATACTTTAATTTTGTTAATGTATGTATAACAAAGTTTTGGAATTCTATTATAAAATAAAAAATTAATTTGCAAATATTATTATATACAATTTATTATTATGCCACAATATACCTGCAGTAGTCATTAGAGGCACATCATTTATTGGTGAAGCAATAGTAGTGAGGTTATTTGAGGAAGACAGTTCACCACTCACCACAGTGGCATTATTTATTGATGCAGAAGTAGAAGTTAGAAAATATTTTTAGTTTTCTTACAATCTTAAAAAAATATTACAAAATTGAATAATAGTTAAATAAATTATAAGAGTATACACAATAATTTGTAAATAAATTAATATACATTTTGAAGTCAATGTGGACTGATGATGTTAAATACAATATAGGTATACTAATTACTATAATAATAAATATGAATAAAGGATCTACTAAAAATAATAGAATAATTTTTACTTCATTTTATACCTGAGAAGTGTGAATTAAGAAATAATGATCTTTTTGCAGGCACTAGTTTTGGTGTTATTGCTTCAGTAGGCATTTGCAGAATGTCATCGGTGGTTTGTAGTTGCTCTAGATTCAAGTCACTACAAACTGAAGTTTCAAACTCAATTCTATCATTTACAGGAGGTGATTTTTCAATATGAACTGAGCTCTCTGTAATTAAAAAAAAAAAAAAACGAGTTTCTCACTGTTGTCACATTTCTCAATATGTGGTTGCTATTATAGATAATAGACAATAATAATATGACACTAAAGAGGTTAAGAAATGATGCATAAGGAACATTGTTAATATTAATTATTGAAAATTGAAATAATCATACCATTTAAAACTAAAAGTAGTTTATAAGATGGATCTTTATCTGAGTCATATAATATACTGTCAGTCTCTGAACTTGAATCAGCTTTTGTAGATAATATATCAATAACCGGTCTACTTCTTGTTGGTAATAAAATATCATGTCTTAAGGAAGGAGGACTATCTATTTTGTTTTTATTATTACTACAACGTTGAATATGTCTATCATTTTGTGTATCCTCGTTAGTAGATAAATCTGATAAATAAACGGCTTTCTGGGATTTTTTACGAGCTTCTTCTAAGTTTTCTAAACATATAATTAATAAATAATAACCATAAGTCATGTATTAGATATTATTTAGTAAATCATTTATAATAAGTTATGTTATAACTATGAGTTTTTTTACCGTATGATCTTCCCAAAGTTCTGGATGGAATCCATTTGAAATTTATTTCATCAAGATTTTTTTGTTTCTCGATATATTTCTTTACTTAAGTTTTGACAAGAGGCCATGCGCATAACTTTGTTTCTTTATTGAACCATGCAACTGGTACTGACTCCACACTGTCGTCACCAAAAAAATGGACAACAATCCACATGGTTGTTTTTCTACATATATAATAATAATATATTTTACGATATTTTATAAATAAAAATAAAGTTGTATTTGGTTTGTACTCTGGTTCAATGAAATGTGTAGAAAGACCACGGAAGAAAGGGATAAAGCGAGATTAAAAGTGCTACAGGACCCAAAAGAAGAAAATAAAAGAGAATTAGCCATGAAACAGCGATAGGTAAAGAAGACAATTAGGATGAACAAGAGAGCATGGGAAAAAGAAAGAGTCCAACTCATAGAAAGTAGTAGAAAGAATAATGCTCGAATCTTCTTTGGGAAAGCGAATGAAGTTAAACATGGGTTTAAACATAAAACATCAATGGTTAGGGGAGAAAATGGAACGTTACTGACCGATAATGGAAAAATAGCAGATGAGTTCAAAAAAATGTTTAGCACACTTTTAAACCAACCTAGTGAAGGGACAATTATATAAGAACGTGCAACAGTAGAACAAAACATAGAACCACCATCAAGAGCAGAGGTAGAAGCTGGTATTGAAATGCTCAAAAGCGGTAAGGCAGCGGGAGAAGATGAGATAATTTCTGAATGCCTTAAAAAGGGAGGACAACAACTAATAAACCAGCTACACAACCTAATTACTAAAGTTTGGGAACATGAAGAAATACCAAGATCGTGGCGTACATCTGTTTTATGTCCTATTCTTAAAAAGGGAGACCCCATGAATTGCAAAAATTATAGGGGAATCTCCCTTTTGAACACGTCATATAAGATACTGTTTAATATTCTACTTACTAGAATTAAACCCTATTTACGAGAAATTATTAGAGATTACCAGGGAGGGTTTATGACAGGGAAGTCAACCCAGGATCAAATACATGTTATTAAGCAAATGATCGAAAAAAGCCATGAATTTGACAAAGATATACACCTCCTTTTTATTGATTTTAAGGCCGCATATGATATGGTGAATAGAGAGAAACTATGGAGCGCTATGTGCCAATTGGGTATACCTGAAAAGTTTGTAAGACTAGTCCGAGCTTGTGTACAAGGATCAAAGTGTAAAGTGAAGTTCGGAAATGCCGTATCGGAGGATTTTGAGGTGGTGACTGGGCTTAGACAAGGTGATGCATTGTCCCCTGCTCTTTTCAATTTAGCATTGGAATCAGTCGTAAGAGATACCCTAGTAACAGCAAGTGGAATTAAAATTGGAATTGACAAACAACTAATTCTAGCTGCCTATGCAGATGATTTAGTGTTAATGGCAGAAAATGAGGAAAATCTAAAGGAGACAACACGAAATTTGCTGGAAAATGGAAAGAGAATAGGATTAATTATAAATGAGGATAAGACAAAATATATAGTCGTAACTAGGAATAACCATAGAGGGGGACACCTGGATATTGGGGAATATAAGTTCGAAAAAGTAGATGATTTTAAATACTTAGGAGTGGACATCAACAAGGATGCAAATAGCCATGAGGAAATAAAGATTAGATTAGCAGCGGCAAACAGATGTTATTTTGGATTGGTCCCGCTATTTAAATCAAAGATATTATCATGGAAGACATAAATAACCCTTTATAAAGTACTAGTAAGACCTATAGCTTTGTATGCATGAGGGACGTGGGCCACTACAAAATCGGATGAACTAAAATTGGCCACCTTCGAGCGGAAGATATTAAGGAGAATCTATGGTCCAAAAACAAACAACGAAGGAGAATACAAAATAAGAACAAATCAGGAGATCCAAGACCTATACGGAGAACCGAATATTAACGGAATTTTAAAAAGTAGTAGGCTGAGCTGGGCCGGACACGTGTGGAGATCGGAGGGGCCAATTGGACAGGTTACGAAATGGAAGCCAAATACAAAAAGGCCTAGAGGACGTCCTAGACAAAGATGGAAGGATAGAGTGGTCAAGGATTTGAGGGAACTTGGAATAGAGGATGGGGAAGAGCTGGCAAGAGACCGAGACAGGTGGAGGCAAGTGGTTGTTGCGGCAATGGGCCTGAATGGCCTGTAAACGCCTAAGAAGAAGAAGAAGAAGAAAGTTGTATTTACAAATAAGTAGTATAAATTTATATTTTTCTAAGTAGGTATATGAAACAATAAGAAAAAATTAGTAATATTTACAAAAATGTATTAATTCAAAAAATTTAAGCAGTATGTATTATAGGCATAACGATTGAATTCCCATTATGCGCAATTAACATTATTTTTTTTTTTTATTTTATTAATTGTACAGGTTTTTAAGCTTTGTGTTAAATCTTTTACAATAACCTACCGTCCCAAGAAACAGGGTACACTTTATCACTCATTACCCTTTTAATATTTTTCAATTCTGTTTGCGGGACATTAAATTAGACTTATAGATCATACATTTCTAATATGAGGGCCTTCAAAGATTTAACATAGAAAATGATGAATATTACAATTTACAATTAAATTAAAAACCCCATAAAATATTATATTTAGTTTTTAGCTTTCCGTACGTTTCTGTAAGTAGGTAAACCATTACGTCATAATTAGCTATGGAAGTTCATAATATTATAATAAAAATAATCTAACTTAAACTATTATAGTAACTAGATCTCAACTTGGTATAATTTGATTAGGTACATGAAAGTAGCTACTAGCCAATATGTTGGAATTATGCATTTATATAATATTTATAAATAAAATATCTGAAAAATGAACTGCAGTATAACTTTTGCAGAACATTTTGATATAATACCAGAGTTTTTGAGTAAAAGAATAATTTATCAAAGTAAACAATTTCACGATGAGCCTTGTCTGCAGAATCAACGTCTTTTGAATGAAAAACACTATTTTGAAACTCAATTTTTATACCCATATATTGTTGTCACACAATTGCAAGTACGATTTGACCATTTGAGCTCCTAAATGAAATAAAGAATTTACCTAATCAGTTGTGTATTAAACTTTAGATCAGTTTTTAAGGATAAAATTAGTATTAGAGTGAAGAAATAATTAGCTGGCGAATTTGATGATTTCAATTCGGCAGAATTAATTAATCAAATTGAATCTTTTAAAACATTATTTGCTTTTGATCCTTTAAAACATGAACTCGGAATCATTTTTCAGTGTTTTTGATATGATTAAATTGTTAGTTTTTAAAAATAATCATCTAATGACAAGCTTCTCAGAATTATTAAGAGCGTTTTATTTATTTCTCACTTTACCAGTAGCTGTAGTCAATGCTGAGAGATCGTTTTTAGAGCTTAAGTTAATAAAAAGCTACCTTAAGGCTTAAATGCCAAGAGGTTTGATTATGATATCTATTGAAAACGAACGTGCATGTCAGTGTTGTACCTACTGATTAATATGGTACTTTTGTACAAAACCAAAGCAAAAAAAAAAAAATATAAATACCTACACAAAAACTAATGGACTGTTTTCGATAAAAGTTATATCAATAGATTGCTTGAGAAAAGGTGCTAATAACTCTTATTTTAAAATTTAAACATATATAAGTTAGAATATAGTAGCCTGTACTGTTGAAATATATGGATTTAAATTATGCTCATGAAAATCAAACATTTTGTTTTTACCTATTATTTCAATTATTGTCATTGATTACAGGTTATATTAGGTACTACTTATCGTGTAATTGATTAAAATATAGTATAAATCATAGTACGTATAGTATAATAATAGTATATTCCATTTTGTACTTAAATTTAGTTTATTAACATTGCTTTTCGAAACATACATTTTTAAATTAAATTGTGTATACACCTATTGGTTATATATTGTGTTTTAAACCACAAGCTTAGTATAATTCTATATAAACTCAGTTCAGACGACTATCATTGTAAGAGTGCAAAACACAGTAATTTTTGTAATACGTAATTAGTTATGTGTTTTTATTCTCACATAATGAAAATGTGTTATATACAATATATTCTTTTATATGGTATATGCTCTTCGAGCTACAGATATATTATTCAGATTAGAAACGTATGTATTTATTTTACAATATATCGTTTTATATGGTATATGCTCTTCGAGCTACAGATATGATATTCAGATTAGAAAAGTATGTATTTATTTTACAATATATTCTTTTATATGGTATATGCTCGTCGAGCTACAGATATGATAAATAGAGATTTAATAAATGAATAATATCAGGACTCACGTGTATTCTCTGCCAAATTTTAATATGGAAACACGGGTAAATAATTGTGTTTAAGGGATAAAGATTTAGTGATTATAAATGTATACTATAACAGTGATAACAATTATCAGACAATATCCGTACTGCGTGGGGAACGGTGGCGCACTTAAAGGTCCGCGATAAGGGACTGCGTTAATCAGCTGTGACGGCGGCGACGGCTGGTTGCGGCGACAGCGACTGGTTGCGGCGGCGGCGGGTTTGACTATTCCCGGGATATGTGCTATTTAGCTTGTCAATACGCCAGAACGTATTACTAAATAGCACACATCGATAGTCGCGATTACGAGCCGCTCCTCTTATTGATGTGTGTGTAGCTTGTCAATACGCCTAGACGTATTACTACACACACGAACAAGAGGAGGGTAAAGTTGCACCGAGCGACGAATGTCCTAAGAAGAACAGTTAGCGTTTATAAAGTACGGTCGGTGACTGCAAGGCGAGGTGAAAGCACCATGGTGCTCTTGACCCTTATATATGCCTGTCCGTTTGGTGATCTGGGATGCAGCCGAGCGTTCCCGTATATTAGGTTAATTATGCTTTTCGCTCACTCACATCGCGTTTCGACGGTAGGCGGCGGCAAACTTTATAAAGTATATGTTTTTGTATAACGATTACACCTAGGATTACCGAGGTTTAATGTTCAATGATTGTATTACATCGATTTCTGTCACATGGTTAGAAAGTGCGTGCGCTCGCACGCGCTCTATGCAAAATGCCGTTGCTGCGTTCTTGGTGGAAGTACGGCTAATAAATCCCTATAGAATTTAGCGTTAGCCGTACTTCGAGCGTGGTCGGTGGTTTTTGCTGATTCCTGATATGTATTATACGGTTATAGTTGGCTTTAACCACGTTGTAACTGCGTTCAAACTCTGAAAGGGTGTTGTGGTCAGGCGTGTTACTAATTTGTAGGTAACTTTTAATTGCGCATGTGCGCTCCACTAGAGCGCGCATGCTATTTCATATTTTCGTCTCGTTACATCATGCCTTGGTATGCAGAGATGACCGAAACTGGAACAATTTTTGTCTGTACGAGGTGCGTTCTGAGTTCTCTCATGGATAATGTATAGGAGATTTTCAGAATAAATAATAATATTAGTAGCCATAGTGTTACAGAAATATTATAGAATGCAAAAACTACAAATAAAACTACAAACTGGTCTGCCATTATTAAAATAATTCCCATTAGTCTACCTTATTAGTAACACTGGAATACTGGATTGATACAGATATTTTTCGGATAAAATACGGTTCGACTGAAATATTTTAGGGTATAGTATAGCCCCTCCGAAAAAGCGTAACGGTCGTAACGAACCGAGGAGCGCGGACATAGATTAGTATATATAGTAGACATGCGACTCCTGAGTTAAATATTGAGACTGCGAGAAGCGCTTCTGGTAACCGCACGACGAACTATTCTGTAAGAATCCATGTTTACAGCGACATTGATAAAAAAAAAAAAGAAAAAAAGATTTTTAAGTCTCTTGGGTTCGAACCACAACTTATGAAATCAATGTTTTTCCTGCCTACCTATTGAAGCGCCCTAACCTATAGCCTATCATAATATTGCGAATTAGTCAATGAAAATCAACTATATAACATTTTAACGTTTAGCATTGCTCATAAATATAGCATAATATTATTATGTTATTCATTGATTACTAATAAACTTGGGACATGGTTTTGAATAGTTTTGTCTGTTTTTGCTTCTTACCGTTGTTTTTTTATGTTTGATAATTAATAAGTAACGAAGTTATGTTAATAATATAATTTTGAAACTAAAATTATACCTATTTTGTTTAATTTTAACCCAAATAAAACAAGGCTGATTATTAATTGTTATGAGCCAACAATAACCAAAACATCGGGGGTGCAACAGATACTTTCATAATTACGATAAGGGTGTAACAATTTTATTAACCGTGAACGATTAACACATTAAAGTAGCAACTGTCGATTATCAACGGCGGCGGAGCGGCACGAGAACACTGCCGTATCGACAATATTATATTATAACAATTATATTATGTGGCGGCATCGTTCATGGTCAAAGAGAGATCATTGCACTTACGCTTGCCACCCGGTAGAATAATATAGATATGTAATTACCACCCGATAGAATATTATAGTCATCATATATTGACGCACGGTATCGCGCGGATGACGCAAAGCGTGGGAAGAAGCGGATGCATGTGCAGAAGACCATCAGGGATCTGAAGGTACCGCGGGAGTCCCTGGATGATATACAGTGTGTTCACGCTAAGAGGTACCACTAAATATCCATCAATTACATTTAAAAGAACGATTGAACATGTATTAAATTATATTGGAGAAAATATATCTAAAATATGTCACCATGAAAATATTTATTTAAAGTTTACAAATCAACTTTCTTCACTTTATAACTTTAATGATATACTACACTGCCAAGATCATGAACATTTTTTTCAAACAAAAATGATTGGGATGGTTGTTAAGATAATGATCAACCACTATTGCACGGAAATCAACCGAATCCTTCACGGTAAAAAAAAAATTATCAGACTTTGAAAAAGATGGAGTAAAAAAATTGGCTCACACATGGTACATATTTCATTCAAAACAAAAAAAGGTACAAGGAAAATTTAATAGTGTACCCATGTAAATAAAATCACTTTGTTTTTCACTATTTTTTTGGCATATTATAAAACTATGTCCTATTTATAATTATTATTTTTGTATATTTATTTGTATGCTGTGTAATTATACTGTATAACCTGTATATTTGTAATTGAACTGTGATAACTTTTTATACTTAGTTGTTGTTTATTTGTAATTGTATATTACGCTGTGTTTTGAAATTAACTACTTAAATAAAATATTGCTCAAAATAATACATTTGTGTATTGTAACATGCCCACGTACAAGCAATGGAATGATGTAGTGTAGTATAGTTTGATTGAAAAAATTGGAAACTGTTGTAATATTTTCTAAGTGTTTTTATTGTAAAAATATTCTAAGTCCAATTATTTAAATAAATTAAACTGTGAAAAATGTTCTAAGTCCAAATAATTAAATTATTGAACTGGGTGACGTGAAAGTGCTCGCTCTAACTCTGGTGGATCACGTCTGATTTGTGCCTAATCTGGGCCCCCTTATACAAGATTGGAGGAAAAAATTTTTTGATTTGGTATTTGGACCTGCTATAGTACGATTAAGTGCTAAAAGCCCTAGTCGTTTTAAAGGGGCTGGTAATGTTTATATAAAAAAGTGGCACATTCATAATACCGACTGGTCGAAAATTGCTTACCACGTGGACAAGATTTTGATGGAAAATAATATTTTCGGACAGCATTTGTGAGTTTATCTTTTGTTCGTATAATTTTGCGTTCACTCTTTTTGTACATTGATTTTGTTTTTTTTTTTATTTTATGTATGAAATGTAGTTTTATTGTGCCGCTCATGGACTTCAACTGCCCCCAGATGGAACTGTTTCATTTATAAGTAGGTTATTAGATCCATTTAATCATACCATTAAAATAGTACAGTTGCATGTTGCGGTTAATCTTCGGATGCAGTCAACCTGCAGAGCATTAATGTCAGGCCCGTAGCCAGACCAAATTTTTTTGGGGGGGCATTATATATAAAAACAATGTCTTTCTTATATTTTTAATATTTATAGAGGGGGCAAGGTTAGGGGGGGGGATCAACGCCCCCTCTCTGCCCCTCCTGGCTACGGGCCTGATTTATGTTTAAAAGGACCAACGTATTAAAAATTCAAATAACGTTCGTAATTGTAAAAATAAGTTTAACATTAACAAAATTGTATTTCATACTTTAAAAATACACACGCTAAATTAGAAAACTACATAAAAGCAAAAATAACCCAGACAATAATTGAAAATGTTAGTTTTGAAGAAATATGTTTTATATATTATATTGAAAAGAACTTTTATACTTTTCTACCTAACCTAACATTTTTTCTAAGAATTATCTTTGTTGCAAATTATTTTAAAAAGTACATTTAATGACAGCGTATTCACTCCCTCCGACATCAAAATCAAAAATATCCTTCTACCCGTTGTTTAAAACCACTCAGGGAATTAAAAGAGAAAAAATTAAATTTTTGTTTACGAGAAAATTAGTTAATTTGCTATACAATTGACAGTACAATATTGCAGTATGTTTAAATACGTTTTATATATTTTTTTTTACATATCATTAAGCGACAATGATTTCCCATTTATTCACCGTGGTCGCACAAATAGTAAGAAGTTCTCCTAGGGCCTGAAGCCTTTTTAATCACTCCTGTGATCCAAATACAGATTGGTTCCCTTAGGAAAATGAAATATCAAATTTTTATTACGACCACTAAACCCATAGTGTGGTAAAGTAACAATCTAGTACAGTGATCTATATTTTGGTGTTGACAACAAAAGTGCAAATTTTTGTTTACGTAAAGACAAACGTGTTGCATGAACGTCAAAGAAAAGTTGCCTGATGCAGGAGCACCGGACCCAGGTCCTCAACGCTTTTCGCTCTCCACTCCGCCACAACATGGCATTAGTATTACCAAATATTAAATACCGCACATAATATAATTTAATTAATATTACAAAGAATATTATTAAATATTAATTGTCAATCGTTACTGATGGATAGACCGATGGACCAGACTTGCAGTTACTTATAGTACCAATACCAACCATAAATGCGTAATATGCAATGGAACAACGAATGTCTTACGGACGCCATTCAATTTGAATTGTTCCTTCGTAGTGAGTAAACGTATTAGTAATTTTAACCTTTTCGCGTGTATTTTTTGTTTGTTTATAGGTTAACTGTAATATGTCATTTTACTTAATTAATAAATTAATATTAAATGTTATAGATAATGTTCAACGTAAAAATCAAAAACTGCGCGGTGATGGTCAACTCTCGACCAAAAAAGCCAAAAGTATGAATATCAAAAATAATGAACATTACAATGTTACCTATACACTTTTATTTTTCAGGATGCTATAGCTGTGGCAAAAAAGGCCATCTGGCCCGTGACTGTACGTATATTTGTAATTATATATTATTATTATTATTGCTATTATTGCGTGTAAGCATAAATCTTCCTAAATTATTAATAAGGTATGTAAATAATAATTACCTTTTTTTAATAGGATATACCAATGACAATACCAATGACATCAACAGATATGAGGCTAGAATGCAAAATGACAATATAGGTATTCAATAATATTCTGACAAAAAATTGTAATACCGTGAATATTTTGTAAACAAATAAAGAAATGTAGGTATCTATGTAACAATATTGTAATAAAATATTTACAAGCAGAGGACTGTGTTTTAAACTTTTTCTTTGAGTATGTAACTAAAAACCTCAAAAACAGCCCAACAGTATTAATTGGTATGTATAAAATAAACTATAGTCAACAATAGTTAATATACACATGCCTATTTCAAAACCAATTTCATAGTACGTTGTTTCCAATTTTTTTTCTGTTTCCTGCACCATCAGCACAAACATTAATAGCACAACCAATAAAGAAAAAAATTAAATAAAAATGTTATGTATAATGTAATACAAAAGATATTTTTATTTTTCTCTCTTCATTGAAAACACACTAGCATATACCTTAAAAAACATAGTATATTATAAAAACACGTTCTTACACCAAATTATATTCAACTCATAAGTTCGATTGTTGTTAAGTAATATTGACCTAACATTAGAATCATTGCGTGTAAAAAAATATAAATATTAATGGAAACTATTGAGAAAAAAAACTCTTCGCTCGCACGATGGAAAAGATGTACTGAATACCAACGCATGATACACAAAAATACATGGATAATTTTAAATTATCAACCAATTAAAACTCTTGTTAGGTATACGTTTTTAGTGTTTCAACATATTTCGGATAGATTTAATAAATTTATTGGTAAGAGAATTGTAAGTAAAACATAATATTATTTTGTATTTGATTTTTTTTCTTTAGTTAAAATAATGTGTGGTTTTAAGTACAAATACGATGCGAGACACTTAAAAAGCCTAAGTAAGTTTATGACAAATAAATAAATTAGTGGACTAATTTTTACACACCAATCACTTTAAGTCTTGTACATTTCTACTTTTTGAGAAAGGTTTTGTTCATAGTTACACCAATAGTAACCCACGTTTTCTGAGCTCATAAAAATATATTTTTCAAATAGATCGCATATTATCAAGTAATAGTAAACAGCGTTATATATCATACAATCGTAAGCTAATTTGCGCAGACCAATTGTTTGGAAAAAAAAACCTTTGTGTTTTAAATTTCGTTTGTCCACTTAGGTTTTTGTTCTTGTATTTCAATAATTAATGGTTGCTGTTAAATAATTACGTTTTACACGTCAAAACATTAAATAATATACGTATCTCGTTTATATTATATATCTGTCATGATAGCCTCATAAAATTTTATACGTTTATGAGCTAGGTAATAGAATAGTACTATTTCACTAAATAAACTGATTTCTTAACACGTGGGTAACGCGAACAAAACAATATGTTAAATAGTCCGTGCTCAATCGTTTAACCACACGCACGACGTTAACGACAGATTACCAACAAGTGACTAGCTGCCGGCGCGGCAGCGCGACTGCCGACTGGTAGGTACGATTCGCCTGTAGATGTAGTTAAAAAACAATCCGCCAGGGGCGTTATATTACATCTAGCCGATCACAAGCTAGTAATCGGGTGTTATTTAAATATAGGAATGCTATTTTCATTATTCGAAAAATAACTGAAAACATGGCGGCCATTTATCAGCTTCAGTGATAAGCTTCATAGCTTGCAATGGTTATCATACTAAATACCTTATCTAGTATTATATACAAATGGATCATCGCAGGAAAAAACTCCGGATCCGTGACGTCATTATTAACGTTATCAAAGTTAGTGTTATCAATATTATCCAGGTGACCACTGACCAGGTGTACTTATAAATACACCTTGTATTAAATTGTATTATTTATTTTTATAATAATAATTATTATTAATAAATAAATAGGTATGTAACTGAAACACTAAAATACTTAAAATAAATTATATAAAAATTAAAAATACAAAATACAAAATCGTTAAATCAATAATTAATACTTAAACACACGAGTGTCAAGTAATCGTCAAAAAATATAATAAAATGGAAGGTAATTATAGTTTTAATAATAATTAAAAATAATATTTATATGTATGAGTGGTCAAACGATTTGCTTATGTTAATTACTTCGTCAGTACAATCTTTTAAAGATTTTTAATAATAATTTCTTCAGCAGGGGACATTGTACGTACATGTCCCCGGCCCCACCCAATAGAAAATTTAAAATTTTTTTCAACTCAACATTTAGCAGTCAATTAGCAACAATTTGCAAGACTGGTTTCACAATTTGCAAGCCATTAGTTGAATCATAAAATAAAAAAAACTAAGGGTGGGGTTGGAGACATGTGTCTCCAGCCCCACCCATCTCATCGAAAACACTTTTTTTAATTTTTCTTGAACCATCATTTAGCAGCCAATTAGCAACGATTTGCAAGATAGTTGTCGAAATTTGCAAACCAATATTTCGTCTGTTATAAGCATTTCAGAAATTTGCACATGTCCCCAGCCCCACCCCGTACCGATATAATGCGATTTTCGAGTTGCGATTCATGTCAACATTTAGCAGCCAATTAGCAACGATTTGCAATGTAGTCGTGGAAATTTGCAAACAAATATTTCGTCCGTAAAAGAGGTTTCCGAAATTTGCACATGTCCCCAGCCCCACCCCGTATTTAAAAAATGCGAATTTCGACTTGAGTTTCATGTCAACATTTAGCAGCCAATTAGCAACAATTTGCAATGTAGTAATTTTCTTATTTTATTCTAGTTCACAAACGAATATTTGTGGATATTTGAAATGGTCATCATATATGTATATGTTTATTACACCACTTACATACTTGATAAAGTTTTCAAAATAATTTTACTCCTTTTTAGCTGTTTATTGATATTTTCAATTTTTAATTTTTTTAATTTGTTTTGTCTCTTTACATCAGTAAAATGTTATTCGTTCTGCCATTAAGCTTAAAAATGTAATACAAGGGTGCCGATGTGTTTGTAAACAAGTGTTTTAAAAATATTAAAAGTACAAATTCAATATTTTTTTTTTTATAAGTATTTAAAGTTCTAACGATTTTAGTTTTTTTTTTAATTTAAAAATATTATTTATTGGTATTCGAAATTTCTTAAGTATATTGTTGTATTATACAAATATGATAATACCTATGCAAATAATATTAAATCGACCTACTGGCTATCGTATAATGCAAACAGTATTAAAAATATAATATTAAATATTCAATTCCCTACAAACCGTCTCCGCTCAAAATCGTTTTTCTTATACAATGATATAAGTAATATCATTGAATTCAAATTTAAGTAATACCTTCATTACAGCGACTCACTGGTCACTTGTGACTTATTGTACAGCTGAGAGTCACCCATTTGCCCGCTCTCATCCCAAAGCAGTGGTGACGGGAACTTAATGTAGGTATACTTTATAACTACTAACTAGCCTAAATTTATACATCCAATAACTACGATCTTTTATTCATTTTTTTTTTTAAGAAATTTATACCTTATTGGATATTACTAGGATTGCTAATTTTTTTACTTTCCGTTATTTTTCATGATCAGTATTGTTAATAGTCGTCAACCTGTAAATCAATTTAGATTTAGTATATGTTTTATATTATATATAATAAAATTGTATGATATAAATATTTAACTGATAAAAAAATGTACACTTAAATGTGACAATGAATGATAAGAGTCAAATAAGATTAAAAGAGATCTTGTCTTTTCAACTAATTTAACATATAAATCTTATAATAATTTTAATATTAAGTAATTATACAGTATAAACTAAAAATTCACAATTTACAGTTGTCGTTTCTTTGACAGGTATTGGTTTTTTTTTTAAGTCGTCAAACAACTCCCAGTTTCGGCCATATCTTTTTGTGTATGCCGTATAGTGTCCCACTGAGCTTCTTAAACCACCTTTTCCTTTGTGAAAACATAGTACACCCCTCAGTTCATAATTTTTCGTACCGTGTGTAAGTATTTGAGGAATATCACACAGTTTCAATTTCATTAGTGTAGCAGCTTCACTGCTTCGCTGACTTGAAATCATGTCTTCTCCTAAAATTAAAAATGTTAAAAAAAAGTTAGGTGTGTACCATGAATAAATATATATTTACAATAATAAATTATTACCTTCCCTAAATAAAACGTCAATGAATAGGTGCATTGGTGAAATTAAAAATTTTGTTTTTTTTATTCCATCACACTTTTCATTTGAACATTGTTGGTGTTCTTTAATACTCGTGCGGTCATTTAAATACTGCTGAAGTTGACTTATGTTTGTTTCTATGTCAGTTTGAAATGTTATAAAATTATAATTCATGTAAGATTTATTAAGGCACACGTTAGATGAACACTCAGTAATTTCTTTAAGTGATGGAAAATCAATAAATAATTTATCTATCACATTTCCAGCAGTAGCGTCACAAATAGCCAGTGTGGTGTCATATTCTAATGAGCGAGTTTCTGGATTTAAATAGTGCATGATTATCTCAGATCGTGTCGAGTACGTTGCAATGTTATGCCATTTTTAACGATACTCGAAATGAAACAAAAATAATCCGAATCTATTGAATCAATAATTTTGGAATAGTTTTGGCTATCACAATAAGATACCTATAAAAATATAAGATTAATAAAAATATTAGGTTATAATAAACGGAAATGGTTTTAATCGATCTAATTTTGAAATCAACATATTCAAGAAATGACTTAAATAAATGTATAAATTACTATAGGTTTTTTTGTACGTTATATATATAAGTTAATATTTAGTAACAGTTTACAGTAGTTAATAGTATTTTATTTTATTGTAGTACTATTACTTATCATTTATTAAAATAATATTAGTACAATGATATGAATGATCATAAAAACTAATATTTTTATTCAATGTCAATAATTACCATAAGAATTGATGTAATAGAATCAATTGCACAGGTGTTGCTGAAAATAACTTTTCCCTGAATATATTTTGTTTTACTGCTTTTTAATTCTTCAAATCGAGACCCATTTTTTAAAATTGGTAAGGACTTCATACTTCGTGAATTACTTATGTCCAGGTATCGTAAATGAGGATTGGGCACCAGGTATGATTTTGATTTTCTAGGTTTTTTACGGTTCCAATTTTCAAGGGCCAAGCTCTCTTCATTTAAATCACTTTTTTCTAATACAAAAAAAAAAAAATAAAAAAATAATCAAAAATAAAATAGAAAGTCAATATAATAAATACTTATTTATTTTTATTACACGGTTAAAACAATTGCTAAGATAATGAATACATTATACTTTTAATATTTCAATATAGTTTAAGGATATTTTTTTATATTTTGTTTTTTCTACTTTAAAGTTAAATTTTATAAATGTATACATAATTTTTTTAGCTTGTTATAATGTAAATATAAGTAAATATGTGAAATCAATAGAATAAGATTAGCTTGGCGTAGTGCGGTTGCTGAAATTAATGACGGGGCGAGAGTGAAAGTAAGATCTGCCCGCTGCCACTAGTTCCCGGATGGGTGACCATCTGGGTTTTTAGTGACAAAAACCTTGCCACACATACACGTGTTGCTAACCAACCTCTACAAAAACTTATGGCCATAGGTAACCGGGTTCAAAATCAAATAAAAAAAAATTAATAAGATATTTGTTTAATTATAGAACAAATATTAATTTTGGCAACCGGGCGGCATTTTTCTTCGGGCAAGTCACGGTGTCCGGAGAATAAGTGCCACCATCTCCCACCCGGGCATGGCAGATACCTACGGGTGCCCACTTGAAAATTCTACCAAACCAACACACACGTGTTACCAACTTTCAATACCAACCATACAAATCAATCCACCGTACCACCCATACCCCCATAACAGTACATAATCCTACGATAGCTAATGGCCTAGTCGCCGGGCTTAATTTCAATAAAAAAAAAAAAAAATATATTAATTTGTATAATTTTACATAAGGTATACGCTATTTGTATTATTATTAACTATGCCTACATAATAATTAGTGTCAAATAATTGTTTAATAATTGTTTTCTATCCTTATCCTGATCGCGGCAGGTATTAATGAATAATAAATTTAAAAACATTTTTTGGATAGGATTATCATTCTCTGATTGTTACCTGTGATAATTGTATTGCTACTAAAATGATTTATTGTTTCAAAATTTGTGTTAGATTATTAAGTGTTAAAAACAAACAATTTAAAATTTAAAGTACATTTATCAATCGTTTATAATTTTCAAAATAAATATTGTACCTACCTACGTTACATAGCGGATAAGTTGTATGCTTAATATTTCTTTCTTCTGCTATTTCATCATTCAATGTTGCTATCAAAGTGTCATCAACCATAATATTTTCAGAATCATCACTTTTATGACTATATATGTTGACTTTACGACTTTCAATTCCATTACAGGACCTCTCTTCACTATTTATTCCACTAGCACCTTCTTCTAAAACTCCACACATCGTTTGAGGCGTAGAGTTGTTGTCGTTATTTACAGATGGTAAATTGGTAAATGATGAATTTCATTTTTTGCATAACGTATCAGTGAGTATCCTTTGAGCGCTTGTATGTGGTTTTCCAAAAATATTTCGATGTTCGTTGGTAAATTTATGTGTTTCATGGTAATATTTTTAAGTTTCTTGAAACTTGATTCTACAGCAGCAGAACTAGAAATGTCTTCTCCATAATCAAAAATTGGTATCATTACGGCAGACCATAAAGGTATATTTTTCGTTGTTTTTATAAGAACAGAAACCAATTCAGGGCAATAGAATGGATTGATACCTGTTCCATCTTTAATTAATGTTTTACTTTCTAACAAAATGGCATCAGCCCATGCTTGAAATGGATTCTCGTATAAATCCAAAGCTTCGTTCTGGCGTTCGTACTCATTTTCTATCAATATTCGAGCATCATCTTCAGTTTCAGCTAATGATACTATATCATCAAACTCTATTTGTAAATCAACAAAACCGGTTGATGTGGCTTCAGTTAAAAAACGTTTTTGTTGTTCGCAGGGAGTTTCTTCACCATTCTCAATATCTGTTCCATTTGTTTCATTAGTCAGCAATACAAATAAAGATAATAGCAACACACGAATTTCATTCATTGTTTTGCACTTGATTAACAACCCAATCGCACGAAGTATCATTTCTCTAGCCAATCGCGTGATTGATTTTAACGGTGTCCATTTGCTAGCTATTTTGATGAAATGCGCGACGTCGATTCTAACAAAACAGCGAGGAAGTGCTTGATAGTCAAATACAGTCTCCTTAAGTAATCCAGCACAAGCTCTCCGATAGTCTTGTAGAGTTGAGTACTGGGTGAAACTCTTAACAATAGCTGATAATAGGGCTATAGAATGGTCACACACTGCCTCTCTTGGTTTCGGAACATCACAATTTAACCAATTTTGTAACCAATTCGATATTGAAATATTTGAATGACTCTCACTTATCATATTGGTTACCGTAAAATTTTGGTGTTTTTGAGCATCATATAATAGAGCTTCATACAATAAAAGGGATTTAGTTTTGTTTTCTTCTATGCCACATTTTGAAAAACTTTTTACCACTGAACCTGTTGCATCAATAACTATCTTAGGATATTTAGTGGTCTGACAGTAACTCCTATAAATAGCTATTTGTTCAGCAGCATGATAATGAATGTAAAAAGGTTCATATCCCATATCATGTAAAATGTTTTTAAAGTAAGATTCTTTTATCATTATTGCCAATGAAATAAACGTATCTTCATTTCTACGATTAGAAGCTAATTTCCGAGACTTTAAAAGTCGTAATGAATTCGATGATGGAATTATTGCAGGTTCAGTGTCCCCTAATACAAACAGAGTAACCAAGATTTACTGATATTCCATATCAAAATGTCAAATAAATAAAATGTTGGATTCTGATGGAGCATTGTATGTATTTAATTTAAATATAATATATGTTATTTTGTGTGTGTGTGTGTGTGTGGGTGTGTATACGAATTTTGATAGGAACAACAACGAATCATAGAGCTCAAGAAATGTATAAATTATAATAAGTGAAGCATACCTAATTTCATTAGACGATGTGCTTCCTTTTCCCTGTAAGTTTCGCAAGCAATATTGTTGTCAATAATTGACGTTAAAGCCTTTTCTCTCGCTGGACCAATCAATCTTCTTTTTTTATTGCATTTACTATGGGGCTCATTGAAATTACCGATGTACAAACAGTGCATTAAAACTCTGTTAAATAATTAAAAGTAATTATATGACATGAAAATATCACTTTCAAGGTTATTAATGAAGCTAATTCCATATATTATATATTATACCTATATAAGTTTTTTATAGGGCTGTAAAACGATCAACAGCGGATATAATGGTCATGTAGTTAACCCCCTCTTTCATAGAAATTATCTAAACTAGTGCAAATAATTTCAAAGTGATTTTTAGAATTTTGAAATCAAAATTATAATTTGACGAATTCTTCAAAAATTTTTGTCAGCTCTCCCCTATCCCATTTTTACAACCATGTCAAAGCGTTGCATATTATATTAAGTAAATTAATCGTTATAAAAAATAGTTCAATATTTATATATTTATTAGATTTCTAAAAATAATAATCAAAGTTGTGTCTATTAATAATTAATAAAATAGGTCCATGTCGATGGCAACCCCCATTTCGAATTTCGGGTCCAATCAAATTGTATTCGTTAGTGCTTCGT
>NW_026083138.1:0-101497 GCF_020184175.1 Aphis gossypii
AAGAAACCTATCTGTAATAATCAGAAATTTACCTACTTCTATACCCGAAGAAACCATTTTTTCGGCCCTCACCGAACTAAAATTTAACGTCACATCAGTCACACGTCTCCAAAATCGTTACAAATCTCCTATACCAATCGTTGCTGTCTTACTAGACAAATCCGAGAAAAACATATTCTCACTTGATCGCCTCCTTCATTGTGTTATCTCGACCGAATGTCGCAAAAGCGATTCGTCCATACCACAATGCAAAAATTGCCAACGTTACCAACACACAAAAAACTTCTGCAACCTCCCCCCTAGATGTGTCAAATGCTTAGGAAACCACCATTACTCCGAATGCACTAAGGATGAAAACAGTCCACCTATATGTGTCAATTTTAATGAAAATCACCCTGCTAATTATAGAGGATGTAAAATATACAAGCAAATAAAAAATAAAAAAAGTACCTCCCAATTATCCAAGAACGCTCCTAAACACATTACACAACAGAGTTGTGTATACGATAACAATTATACCCAATCCATAACCAATACGGTTATTGAAAATCCCCAAAACAAAGTTTTAAACCAAACAAATCCCAACACTAGCAATACTCCAACCTATGCTGACAAAACTAAAAATAAAAAAAACAATCTTAAACAAAATGAAGAATTAAATAACTCAAATATCACCAACGAACTTATTAAGTCACTTATGCCCTTAATCAGCACACTCATCTCACAAATTATCAAAAAAGTCATCGAAAACCTACCTGCTCTATTTTTTTTTTCAACTATTACTATTGAAACGACCGTCTGGGTCTTTATCGAAGTCTTTTCGCTTGGGAGGGGTAGAGTGCAGTGTGTAGCACTTGAACCCCCTTCTCTTAGGAAGAGAATATTCACGTGAGTGGACTTCACTCCCAGTACTCCTCTGGGTCTGGTGGGGGGGGGGGCAGAGTAGGCAACCAGAACGACAGCTGGGGAGAGAGACTACAGAAAATTCTGTAGAATATTTTTTGCACTGAGCCGGGTTCGAACTGTTGACTGCGCGCGTCGTGGCCAACTTGTGTGACCACTGCCCCACATTGCCCCCCACCTGCTCTATTAAATAATATAAATGTCGTCTAACATTATAAATAATCTTAATCTAGTTATCATAAATTGGAATGCTAATGGCATCAAGAAAAATCGAAACACATTTGCAGCTTTCTTATCGGCTCATAATGTTGATATTGCATGTGTGAGTGAAACGCATCTAATTGCTAGCGATAAAATTAAATTTAATGGTTATACTACCTATCACAAAGATAGGCTAGCGGTTTGACCGTCAGGTGGTGTTGCTATAATAATTAAATCCAAAAAAACATCAACTAACATATCTACCTGCTACACAAACTCTCGAAGCAATCACAATATCTATTACAATAAACCAATCAATTACAACAATAAATAGTGCTTATCAATCACCTAGTTTTCAAATGTAAATAAACGACTTTGAAAAAATATTAAATAGCTACCAAAAAATTATTTTAGCAGGTGACCTAAATTGTAAACATACAACTTGGAATTGTAAAGCCATAAACGCTAATGGACGTAAACTTTATAATTACCTTGCAAACAATCCTGCGATACTGTCAGCTCCAGACTCACCCACATACTATCCATATGATCAAAGAAGAAGTCCTGATATTTTAGATGTAATTATACTAAAATCAATTCGTTTTTCTATGCACCAAGAACCACTTTTCGAACTCCACTCGGACCATTTACCGGTTAAAATTACACTAGATGCGTCTTTATCGTTCTCAACTCCTACTCGCAAACTCATCACTGGTTAAGCAGATTGGCAAAAATTCAAACAACACATCACAACAAATCTAATTATCCCTAGAAATATATTAAATACTAACAGTGCAGACACAGCAGTAACACATTTACGTGAAATCATATGTCAAGCGGCCGAAGAATGCTCAGAAAAAAAAAACACGGTAATAAATTATAGTCCTAATCAACTTCCTCTCAACATTTTAAAATTAATCAAATCAAAACATCAAACCAGAAGACTCTGGCAACTGTACAGACAACCACTTGATCAAAAAAAATTAAATTATTTAACGAAAGAGGTTAAAAGACAACTAGAAGAACATAGAATTAACAGTTATCAAAAATACTTATCTGCTATACACCCAGCAGACTCAAACCTATGGACAGCGACCAAAAGATTAATTAAACCTGAGGCTAACATAACGCAAAGCACTCAACGGTTACAATACGAATGAAGTTTATTTAACGATACACATAATTAAAGGTTATACATGAAAATATATACATATTAATATAACATAGAATATTATAACCAATTACTACTGTGGTAACAGTGTTACCAAATAATTACAGACATTACAGTTCCCTCACACTTAATAAGAAAACATTATAACAATAAATATTATATAGAATACATTATAAAATATTAATTTAACAATTACAAAATAGTAATAAGATATTAATTTAACAATTACAAAATAAAAGTAAATAAAATAATATAACAAAATAATGATAAACAAAACAAAACATATTAATTATAAATGAATAATTACAATTCAAAACATCTATACTAAATAATAAAAAAAAACATTTTACAAATTAAGTTTATTTGGTGGACGTATTACTCGCTTAGGTCTTTTATTACTAACATCATTATCCTCATCCTTAGTTGACACACTATCCTCTTGAGAAACTAATACACTCTTATCTAACTCTTCAGCTACCTCCAATTTGTTTTCAATTGTCTCATTTTGCTTCAAATTAACGTTTAGATCTGTACTACCCTCTTTGTCATTAACTAAACCACAATCTATCATCTGATTCACATATCTCTTCCAAATTCTACCATCACCCGATCTCAAATCATAAGTAACAGGAGATAATTTCTGTGTTACAACTGCTAGTACCCAATCATTACCTCCAGTATAATTTCTACACATTACTAAATCACCAACAATACACTCTTTATTCCTACCACCTCTGTACCAATTTTTGTTCTTATCTAAACTTTTTTCATAATTAAGCTTAGCAAAAGGTGTTAACCTATCATAAGAAGTAAATAAAGAACAACCAATATGCAGTTGTGCTAGACTAAACCCCGTAGAACAATGTTTAGTACTATTATAAGACAAAATAAATTTCAAAACAGTAGTATCTATACAATCTTTATTATTATTACTAGAAATTACTTTTTTTAGATAATTTTTAAATGTCCTAACTAAATTTTCTGCTGCACCATTTGATGATGGATTATACGGAGCAGTTTTTATATGAAAAACACCATTGTTTTTAAGAAAACTATCAAACTCCGCAGAACATAAAGAAGGGCCATTATCAGATACCAATTTTGTAGGTATACCCCAAGTTGCAAAATACTCTCTTAATACCATAATAGTAGAATTAGATGTTATATTTAACATTCTTTTCACAAAAACCCACTTAGAATATGCATCCAAAATAACTATGAACATCATACCTTTAACAGGTCCTAAAAAATCTAAATGAAGTCTTTGTGCTGGACCTTCAGGCCAAGGCCAATTATGTAACACACTCTTAGGTGGGCTATCACTAAAAATTAAACATTCTTTACACCCTTTAGTAATACCTTCAATTTCAGAGTCAATACCTGGCCACCATATATATGATCTAGCTAAAGCTTTCATTTTAACTGTTCCCAAGTGAGTACTATGCAATTCCTGTAATAACTGTTTCCTATACTTAGGAGGAATAATTAATCTATGTCCCCACATTAAGCAACCCTGCTCAATAGAAAATTCTAGTCTCCTACTATAATATGGTTTAAGATCTATTGAAACATCTTTACTTTTATTTGGCCAATTTCCAGTAAATACTTTAATAAATACATCACGCAAAATCACATCTTTTTTGATTTCATTACAAATATCTAAATCCCCAATAGACTTAATATTTGTAGTTACCATATAAATAAAAAAATTATCACACTCTAAATCGTTACTACCAGTAACACTTAAAGGCAATCTTGATAAAGCATCTGCATTACTATTCTCTATACCTCTAATAAATTCTATTTTGTATGTATAACCAGATAAAAATATAGCATAACACTGTAATCTATGAGCTGACATAAGAGGAATTCCTTTCTTTTCACCAAAAATAGAGACTAAAGGTTTATGGTCAGTCCTCAAAATAAATTCTCTACCGTACACAAACTGGTGGAAATATTTAATAGCAAAAACCAAAGCTAGAGCCTCTTTATCAATTTGAGAATAATTTAATAATTTTTTTCAGACTTATTCAACGTTCTAGAAGCAAAAGCAATAGGCTTTTCTGATCCATCTGACATTTTATGTGATAACACAGCTCCCACACCAAAAGGACTAGCATCACTAGCTACTATTAGTTCCAAATGTGGATTAATGGATAAATGGATAAATGGATTATAATGCACCAGAACCTTATTGGATAAAATAGATTCCTTAATTTTAGAAAATGCATTACTCTGATTAAAATTCCACACAAATTTAGTTTTGTTCTTTAACAATGCATATAATGGACCAGCAATAGTAGACATATTTTCTACAAACTTGCCATAATAATTAACCAAACCTAAAAATGTCTTCACATCCTGTGTACTCTTAGGTATTGCCACATTATTAATTGCTTTAATCCTTTCATCCGGTATATGAAGACCGTTTTTATCTACCTTGTAACCTAAAAAGGTAACATGATCACTAAAAAATTTACACTTTTCTTTCTTTACCGTTAAACCCGCCACAGAAAGTTTATCTAAAACAATATACAATCTCTCACTTAATTCATTGTCATATCTTCCAGCTACTACAATATCATCATAAAAACATACAGTTCCCGGTATACCACTAAGTAACTTCTCCATTTCTCTCTGTAGTAACCCTGGAGCTGAAGCTATACCATATGGTAATCGATTAAACATGAACAACCCTTTATGAGTAGATATAGTTGTTAATTTTTTACTTTCTTCACTCAGTAACAATTGCTGATATGCTTGGCAAAAATCTAACGAACAAAATTTTGCAGCACCTTGAAAAATATTCATTAGATCAGCTACCCTTGAAATAGGATACCTATCTATTTCTAAATACTTGTTAAGTGTAACCTTATAATCCCCACATAATCTTATAGTTACATCACTCTTAATTACAGGGATTATAGGCGTACCCCAATCAGAATTTGTTACTGGAATTAACAATTTAGTATTAACTAATCTATCAATCTCATTACTAACTTTATCCTTTAAAGCAAATGGTAAAACTCTAGGATTAAGAAAAACAGGTTTAAAATCTTTTTTAAGAATTAAATCAAACATTTTGTGCTTATAACAACCAAAATAACATTAAAAACAAATGGAAAAGTTTGTACTACATTCTGGTATGATGTTAATTTACATAATGAGTAAGTACCTGAATGCATTGGAATACTCAATTCAGTTAACCATTCTCGACCAAAAATCGGAGGACCCCCTTCTTTAACCACAACTATTTCCAATTCTTTATTAACATTGTTATATTGAACTTTAACTTTTAATATACTTAAAGGCACAATAAATGTATTATTATAAGCCTTCAAAGTTGTATTATATTATAATAATTAAAATATTTTAGTTTAAGTACTTACCCTTTACTGCGTCGAGAATTCAAAATGATGTTTCTAATGAAAAATTAAAAAATATTTAACAATTTATCTATAACTTGTTTACACACAACACTTGCGTTTACATATTATTTTGAGCACACAAATTAAAAATTCGTTATAACGTATTACGGACTTTTCAGAACGAAGACGAATACGAGAATGAAAACAATAATCTGAAATTAGTGTAAAATATCTAATAGATACTTATATTATTTTTTTGTCCTATCTCTCATCTCTAAGGTATCAAAGATATCAACATAGTGTTGTTTTTTTTTTACCATATAGTTATTAACTGTTAACTATGGTATAGTTAATATGGGTGTTGTTTACTGTTTAGTATTATTCTATTTTTATTTTACTTGATTTTTTAGCGATCGATAACGATAGGCACTCTTGTGTGCTAGCTATGATGAAAGGGGACCCGCACCGCCGCACCGTCGCGTCAATCGTAAATCGATAATATATCGTATATCTATATAGAACAAGTTGGTCAGATAGGCTTATTATAATTTTGTATTCTTGTTTTATTATTTTTATATTTTATGTTAGTCTACTCTGGCACTTCGCGACAATTATGTCATCCCGTCGCCCGTTATTGTTTTATATGCTTATTATAATATAGTTATTTTAAAATCGTATTATACGTAGTACAGTCCACATTTCGAAAAGCGTTTATTTTATTATATAGTTTTTTAGCAACCCAACAATGGATTTAACGTTTATCAACATTGTCTTGTATGTTATTATTAAGTTCTTTATACATACTAACCGCATGACTATATTATATACTGTATTGTCATAAGTAGTAATGCATAACCAGTGTCGCAAAATTTTAAAAGTGGGTTTATCGTAAACTTTGGTCATAATTATCGTATTTCAATAAGATTATCGTACCATAACAAAAAAAAAATCTTCCGATAGATTCCGATAAATTCTTCCGGTTAGCGTTATCAGGCACCAACCGAACATTGAAAGGACGACCTTTAAGAAATGAAAAAAATAACAAATTTTATGTTTGAATAAATTGTATCATTTTGAATATTGTTTGGTAAATACTAACCAAATTATAATAAAACTATTGTATACCTTGATACAAATATTATGAGAAAATCATAAAATATTTACCATAATATTAAAATAAGTAAAATTATATTCTTAATTGCAACATTATAAATTAAAATTGATCTGTTACAAAATATATATCTAGGTATATATTTAAAGAACATAAAATATAGTATGTATAAAGGTATTTTTTCATCATTGTCTTAAATGTTAAAAAAACTGATCGATTAAAAATTTAAAAATAAAATTTATTTTTACGGTGTTTTTGAACTAGATACACCACATACACTGTACACATAAATACAAAAAATAAAATTTATTAAATAATATAATTATTATAAATTACATGTATAATCTTAGTTTGATTATATTAGATATTATATGAAATTTGAATACAAACAAGGGTAACTCAAATTTGGAAGGGGCACTATTTTTTTTTTTTTTTTGTATATTTTGAAAGCACTAATTTAGTACTAAAACTTAGGGGTATAACGGGAATTGGTGCTTTTCATGCCCCCTCTAAGTTGAAAAACGGCGATAAAGATAACTTAAATTTGGAAGGGGCACTAATTTTTTTTTTTTGTATATTTTGAAAGCACTAATTTAGCATTAAAACTTAGGGATATAGCGGGAATTAGTGCTTTTTACATTACCGCTAACTTCGCGTACCTTTTCTTTTTTCAATAGCTTTACTGCTATAACCAAGATCTGCATTAAATTGATGAACATTTAAAGTATTTTTAGAAGTTATCAGCATATCTTCATTTTTGGATTCTTCTGCAGTTTTAATTTGCATTTGAAGAGTATCACATTTGTGACATGTATCTACCTAAGGTTTTTTAAAACTTAACTTTAACTTATGAAGTTCTCTTTCATATATAAATCTGGACACAGTATTATTATGATTATGATTATTCTTGTACATTTGATACATTATGTTTAAATTTAAATGACTCTGCAAGTACTTTTTGTCATTTTTTTTCTGGTATAGTGACTTTCATGCGCAGGAAAAGAGTTAATGTGTGCAATAACTTCTGCTAAAGTATTTTCTGTGGTTTTATTTGCTGACGATTGTCTTCCACGCTTATCTGAAGCTGAAATACCAGAAACACTTTCTAACTTATTTTTGATTACAGACCTTATGAATCCTTCTTTTTCGTCCAATGTTTTACAAAAACAATCTTTGCATACTGAATGGCGTTTTCCATTTATTTCAAAAAAATAATTTAATGTTAAGTCTCTGGTTTTATTGCTATTAATACACCTAACACGAGAAGTTTTTTTATCAGCAGAATTAATTAAGGGCGATATAAAATTAACATTTTTTCCATGATCCCCTAAACTCCAGTATTCATTAAATATAGAACTTCTTATGCCATCTGTAAGAATCTCAATGCACTTTTTTCTACAAGATTTTAAAGGTTGCATTTGCCTTCCAGTCACTTCATTACCACTTGAATTCACATAAGGTGCCCTCTGTGTAAATTGAGTGTTCTTTCTTTTCGGACAGCACGAGATCACTTTTTTTTATTGGACTTATCCGTCTCATCTTGTGTTAGTTGAATATCAAATTTTTGTACATTATCATTTATAGGCTCTGAATTTGTTACACTTTCAGTCTCAGAATGTATGATTTATCTTTGAACAAATCATCATCAGAAAATGAAAGAGTACGTTTCTTACTTGTATTAGTTTTTATTATGTTTGTTGACACTGCATCTTCTGTATAAACCAAATCTGCAATACCCTCAAAATCATTTTCAAGTAATATTGCTAATTCTGGTTCCAGTGGTAGCTCAGGAAAATCAAGTAATTGTACAATATTTGAATTAATCGTTCTGGATAAAACTTGTTCAGGTTCTGACAAATAGAATTAATTTGAATATTTTATTTTACAAAGCAGTAATAATATTATACAATATTTGATTCAAAGTAAGGATAAAATAGCTCTTATACATTATACAAAAAATTATATTATATTATATTTTATAATATGCATCTAGCTTAATAATTTTCTTAATTTGTATAACATTACTTATTATAATTTTATTATTAAAGATTTAAAGATGAACATTAACATTATATTTTTACTTACCATTACTAATAATATTATTACAATTACTACTACTGATAGCAACACTAACCATTTTCTTACATCTTTGTGAATGTGCAGACAACATTTTAAAGTAATAGGTATTATAAACAACATTTAAATAAAACTTAATAAAATTATAATAATTAATAATAAAGAAAATCATTAGGTGTGTTTTTATATTTTGTCTAATATTCAATAGGAGATAATAATAATATAATAAACAATAAAATTTGGTTACTGTCTTAATGATAATAAGTAATAATTAAACACTAGCTGTTTTGTTGTTGATATCTAACTAATACGACAATATTATTATAATCATTATTATAATAACTTAAATACCTGAAACATTTGAAAACCGGTAGGTACTAAAAACATAAGATGACTTATACTGTTTTGATCAATGTTAAATTATTTAAATCTATGGTATAAAAATCTTAACTTAACTTAAGATTATAAGACCATTTTCAATTATTGATTTTATCTGATCCAAAACTCTTAACTAGACATACGTGTTTTGTACCTAATATAAAGTGACTTAAAATGTTTAAACCAAAACAAATTTCACTGATAGTGGGTTATAGTTTTGACTTACGTTATCTGTATCAACAAAATATAAAAATATAAAATTGTTTGATTCTATTAATACCATAATCCAAAAATGTCAATTTTTGACTTAAGACATTTATACCATACACCAAAGAATTTATTATATAGCCAATAAATAGAAAAAATATGTAACATCAAATACCCTCTAATTTGTTCCTGCACCACATGAAGTACCAAATATTAAGTTCGGGTTGAATGGCATCCATCTGTAAATGTTTAAATAAGTTTTGCTCTTTGATGATTGCAGATATGTTTTCTAATGAGGTCTTAAGTGTTGTTTCATCTTTTATTTGTACTATATTACTTGATACCAATTGCATTAATGCTAAGAGGTTTTTATTTTCTTTATTAATAAAACGGGAATTTAAGTCTTCTAAAATACTGTCTAATAGTGGAATGTATAAATTAATACGATAGTTATCTTCTGGTTTATCTAAATTTGTTATGTGGTTTCTATTTTTCTGACGTCCATAAAGTTTTGGTAGCTTTACTTCAACATTAAGTGTTTTTAATATAATTTCACTTTCTCTAAATATTGAATTGAATTCTTCATCGCAGTTTCTTCTATATTTTTTAAAAGTAGAAATTATGTCCTTGATATATTTAGACGCTGTGAAAATGTCTTCATCTCTTCCTTGCAGTAATTTACTGATAGGAAATGTTACACTTAATGTACTAGATAATACAAATATTGACAAAATAAAATCACAGTTACAAATAGCAGATACTAATATATTGGATTTGGTTGAAGAAATATTGTTTTCCCACTGTGAAATTTCAGTTAGTGCATTTACTATATCTAATAAGGAATTTTTGAACTGTAGAACACTATCGTACCTTTCTATCCAGCGGGTTTCACACAACCCAGAAAGAGTGGCTAGATGTGACAAATTATTTTTAAGTACGAAATTACGTTTAGCGGAGACATGAAAAAATGAAATTACTTCTTTAATAACCCCTATGTAGTTACGAACATATTGCACCGTAGATGATTTGAAATACTCAAATTTAGAGCATGATTTGAGCATGGACAGTGAATGGCATTTTTTGCATACTTTTAAATTTTTTGTACTGCACCTCAAGCTATGGATATCATGACTGACATTTGGGTGGCACTCATTTGTATGTGATTTTTTTTTTTTTTTTTTTTTTAATGGTCACTCAAGGCAATTACATCTACAAGGAAATTACATTTATAATTGTTATAAGTTGTTTTTGTTAGCTCAGAGAGAAAAAGGACGTCGAGGATATATGGCAAAAAGAGATATACATTTTAATAAAATTGAAGAAAACGTATACAAAAAAATGAAATATTGAATAGAAGAAAACGTAAGGAAAGTCAAAGAAAATTTCAATCATCATATCAAGTACAATTAATAAGCGATTCTTCTTGTGACGAGCAAAGTGACAGGGATGATATTGCATTTGAAGTAGATAAGTTTACTGAACAGTCAAAATGTCCAAAGAAAAGAGTAAAAAGTGTAGTTAATAGTACCCTAACATCAGTGTTGGACAGAGATAATATAAGTAAGAGATATGCGACATTTATATTAGCAGCTGTGGCTCAATCAGTTGGGCAAGGTTTAACTAGCATTGCTTTAAATAGAGAATCAATATGAAGAGCTCGTCGTCAACAAAGAGAAAAAATTGCAGCAGATATAAAATCTACTTTTAATCCATCTGACTCACTAGTAATTCATTTTGATGGAAAAATCCTACCAACATTAACAAAAACAGAACACGTAGATCGCCAAATCGTTTTAGTTTCCAAAAATGGTAATTTGAAACTTTTAGGCGTTCCACAATTGTTAAAAGGTACTGGAAAAATAATAGCTGAGGCAATTTATGATCTTCTTAATGACTGAGACTTATCAAATCGTGTTCAATTTATGTGTATTGTCACTACTGCTAGCAATACAGGACTTAAAAGTGGTGCATGTGTGTTATTAGAAAAAAAATTAGAACGAGTATTGTTAAAATTAGCCTGTCAACATCATATTTTTGAAATTGTCGTAGGTAAAGTGTTTGATTGTTTAATGGGTCCATCAAATGGACCAGATATTGCATTATTTAAACAATTTTCAAAATCTTGGCCTAACATAAATAAAGAGGGATTTGAAAATGGCTTAATGAGTATATTCCTGTCATCAAATTTAAATGTGATAAAAACTTATATGGTAAAATTTATGTTTGATCAATTAACTGAGTTTCAACCACGTGATGACTATAAAGAGTTGCAGCAATTAAGTTTATATTTCTTTGGTGAAGAGCTTCCCGAAAAAATGGTTTTAAAAAACCTGGAACTTGTCATCGGGCCAGATGGATGGTAAAAATAATATATAGTATAAAAATTGTTTTGTTTCGTTCATAATTTGAACTAAAAGATACAGAATTATCAAACTTAGAACATTTTACTTTGTTCATAATGAGAGTTTATTTAAAAACATGGTTTACTTCAACTGATGCTTCAGGTGCACCTACAATGTGCTCTGATACTTGTATTAAATTTTCAATATAATATATAAATTATTACATACGGTAGACAATAATAACCATAACACTATGGGCATAATATATTATATAGTAAATATAATAGTAGGTATATTATATAGTAAATATAATAGTATATTATATACTACATCCTTATAATTATGCTAAGGGTGGGCAACCAAGCAAAGCAATGATTGAGTCTAGACAGCAATAATCGAGTCTAGACAACCATCAAGTCGGGACCTAAAAAGAGAAGTTGTAATTGGAAAGTATCAAGTATCATCACACGTGTGCTTTCCACCCGCTAGGAAATAATGACTATATGGTTGTTATCCGGCGACATGTGTGGATGCGTAATTGTCACCCGGTAGAATATTATAGACACACAATCGACGCACACTGTCGCGCGGATAACGCAGAGGCATGGGAAGAAGCGGATGTAGGTGACGCTGACCATCAGGGACCTGAAGGTACCGCGGGAGTCCCTGGATAATATATAAGGGGTCCCAGATTAGGCACATTTCAGACGTGATCCACCAGAGTTAGAGCGAGTACCTTCACGTCACCCAGTTCAATATTTATGTCTCCTGGACTTAGAATATTTTTCAATAAAAAACACTTAGAAAATATTTCAAGAGTCTTCATTTTTTACAAACAAACCATTCGATACTACATCATTCTACTGCTTGAACGTGGCACGTTACAAATTTGGCGCAGTCAGTAGGATTCTTTCAAATAAGAATTCTTTGGTCGAACAATTTTATTTTTCGAACTTAGAAAATTTTTCGGGAAAAATATTTTTTTTTTCCATTTCGAAAATTTTTCGAAAATTAAAATACATCGACTCCGAAAGAGGAAAGAATCAACAAGTAACACCACGGCTCAGAATTTATTATATTTATATTATATTTATTGAATCAAGAAGAATGGACGCATCGATTCAAACCATCGTTGTGTAAGCATAATTTTTTTTTTCCTTAATGTAAAATAATTTTAAGCGTCTAACTCTGTTAGTGTCTCCTTTGGAATTAAAAACTCCATCGTATAAGTTACTTTTAATTGTGAAGGTGTATATATATATTTCCCGTAAAACATTAAATAAAATAATTTCAATAAAAAAAAAAAACGCAACGATTAAATCATTTTAATATTTTACACTTAATATTATTACACTTAGAATATTTTACGCATAAAAACAAATTATTAGTAATAAATAATAATGTAATACAATTTTTTTTTTAATTATAAAAAAATAATAATAAATAATTTTTCGAGAAATAGTTAAATAAATAAGAATTTTTATTTTTTTAAATAAAATAAAATAAAGGGACATAAATTATTTTTCAAAAAAAAAAAAAAATTAATAAATTAAAGATCTTAAGAAATAAAATATTTTACTCTTTTAAAAAATAAAAAACAAAGTAACAAAGAATTTTTCAGAAAAAATTAATAAATTAAAAATCTTAAGAAATAAAATATTTTATTCTTTTAAAAAATAAAACAAAGTAACATAAACAATTTTTCAGGAAAAAAATAATAAATTAAAAATCTAAAAAAAAAAATAATAATAAAAATATTTTATTTTTTTAAATAAATAAAATATAGTGACATGAATAATTTTCAGAAAAAAAATATAATTTAAGTCTTAAAAATTTTATTTTATTTTATAAAAATAAATTTTTGAAAAAAAAAGAAAATAATATTTTAAATAGAAAAAAACGAGAAGAAAAATTATTTTAAATCACTTTGGAATTTTTCAAATACAAAAATTAAGTTAATTTATTAAAATTAAATATTTTACAAGAAAATATATGTATTTTATGCGAAAAAATTATTTAAGATAAATATCGTAAGAATAGTATAAAATAAATTTATTTTAAAAATAATACAAAAAAAAAGAGAATATATTATTAAATAATAAAAAAAAAGAGAATTATAATTAAGGGGGAATATTTTATTTAGAAAGAATTATACGTGAGGAATATGGAAATAAATATTTATTAAACAAAAACATTATTACAGTGCGGCTCACGAAAAGTGAGCGTTCAAGGTCAGTGGGTAGTGATCAATTATTGTCGAAACCAGGGGTTCTCCGTTTGTAGTATATTCCACCGACCGTCTCATGAGCTATGTTTTTTTTGGCGGGACCGTATTCAATAGACATTCCTTTTATGTTAGCAGCTCCTACTCTACCTTTTTTTTTTTTGGGTAGACCCTTCATTGTGTATAGCCTTAAAATTGTCATCTTTTGTGAGCTCGACGTAGTGAACGCACGTGTTTAGTAAAATATTTGGTCTGCTTGTGGTGTTAAAATTTTTTGTATTTTTTTTTTTTTAATTAATACTGTTTTTTAATTATTTTACTTTAAAATGACTTTTAAAAATAATGACACTCGTAGTCAAACCAAAAAAGTAATTTTTAATGTGTACAATTACTTTAAAAGTTTGGCTTCTTCCGACGACATGGCTTTACAAGAATATTTTAAACAAACACAAAAAATTACTGCCGACGCGTGTGGTGTATCTTATACAACAGTAAGACGAGTGTGTGCAGAAGGAAATTCTACCGACGATGTCTCGGACTCGCCACAAACTGGACAATCATTTAATTCACCAAGAAAAACGTATAAACGTAGAAAGTATGCCACAGAACTGGACGATTTCGATAGCGATGTTATACGAAGAACTGTTCACGAGTTTTATGAAAAAGGTGAATATCCTACATCGAAATTAATTTTAAATTCTGAACAATAAAAATTTGATTATAAAGGTAGTCTTGCTTCAATGAAAAGATTGTTAAAAAAATTAAAATTTACCTACAAAAGATGTAACGACGGACGTAGATTCTTAATGGAACGAAACGACATTGTTGCTTTGAGATGTAAATTTTTACGTACAATGTGTCATTTACTTAGACGAGACCTGGGTGAATCAAAACCATTCCAAAAATTATATATGACTCATTGTTTGCCACGCAGGTTCAAGTCATCATGGTTTTATTAAGGAAGCAAAATTAATTTTTCGTAGCAAATCAGGTAATACAGAAGACTACCATAGTCAAATGAATGCTGACGTTTTTAGATCTTGATTAACAATTATTGCAATCCCTTGAAGAACCATGTGTCATCGTTATGGACAACGCTCCATACCACTCAATGTTGGAAGATAATTTTCCGAAAAGCAATGCCCGAAAAGCCGATATTCAAGAATGGTTGACTAAAAAAAAAATTAATTTTTCTCCACTTGAAACAGTTGCTGATCTTCGTGAAAAAGTTAAAGTTTTAATACCGACCAAAAAAAAATACGAAATGGATGAATTTGCCTTTAAAATGGGACATGAAGTTGTACGATTACCACCATATCACTGCCAATACAATCCAATCGAAATGATATTGGGCACAAGCAAAGAGACAGGTTGCATCTAAAAATACAACCTTCAAGATGGCTGATGTTGAAAAGCTAATGCACGAAGCCATAGATTCAGTGAAAAAAGAAAATTGGGAAAATTGCGTACATCATGCCGAAAAATTACAGGACGAAGATTATGAAAAAGAAAAACATAGAGAAGTAATTTTGGAGCCTATTATTCTCACAATACAACCAGGTGACACAAGTAGTGATGAAGACGACATAATATAATTTATTTATTTATGTAAAAAATGTAAATTATTTGTGTAAAAAATGTAAATTTATTTATGTACAAAAAGGAAATTTATTTGTGTAAATAATGAATATATTACCTAATTACTTTAATTTAAATTATTTTATATTTGTGCTTTTTAATATTTTTTTTATGATTAAATCATGATTAGTTTTGTAAATAAAATGTTAATATCTGTATTTAAAATAGTTTATGCAATTTTTCCTAATCGTAAGTCGTAACGTTCATATAAATAATGTGTTTAATATTATTGTAATGTATATGCTGTATAGTGGTATACTGGTATCAACAATTTTAAAAACCGCGGCAAAAAGGTTTGGCAATCACTTATTTAAAACAGCCACGGGAGTCGCTGATGCCACTGACCTTGAACGCTCACTTTTCGTAAGCCGCACTGTAGTGAATTATACGTCAAGGAACTCGCTAGAAAAAAAAAATATTTTGTGAGTTAAAGAGAATATTAATTGAGAATTTTATTGAAGGCAGTTAAGACCTTATTTATTGAATTATTGGGAGGGCAAGTGATAAGTCCTTATATATTGAATTATTTTAGGCTGAAAAAGTGCCATATTTTAAAAGTTAAGGAAAGGAATTATTTTGGGGCGGATTTGAGCCATATATTGAGAATTAAAAAGTATTGAATTTATTTAGGCTGAAAAAGTGCCATATATTAAAAGTTGATGAGAGGAATTATTTTGGGGTGGATTTGAGCCATATATATTGTGAATTAAATAAGTATTGAATTTTATTGGGCCGAGAAGAGCCTATATTGAAAAGAAAATAATTGTGAATTTTATTAGGCCTAGAAGAACCGTATTTAGTGATTTAAATAATTGAGAATTTTTATTAGGCAGAAAAAAGCCGTGTTTTATGAGAAAAAATCATTGAGAAATAATTGTGAATTTTATAGGCGAGAAAGTCCTATCGTGTAAAAAATTACTTGACGTATATAGTGCATTTTAGAGAGGATAAAAAAAAAAATCCTAAGTAAAAAAAAATAATAACAAAAAATATAGGTAGAAATAATTTGGGGAATAATAAAAAATATTACGAGAGTTTTATAATAAAATAATATTGATAAATATTATTTAAAGAGATTAATGTTTAATTAATAATTGAGAAAAATAATAAATTATTTATTTTAAGAAATAAAACATATTTAATTTAAGTTATATAAAAATAAATTTATGAATAAGGAGGAAGAAGAAAATAGTTATAGTGAAAACGAAAGTAACAGTTCGGAAGAGGAAACTGATAAAACAAATACAACCGAAACTCAAGTAGAGTTAAATAAAAATATTGAAGTAGAAAAATTAGTAGAATAAGTTTAATACGAAAGAGGATAGCGACTCTACACAGAGAATTAATAAGGAAAAACAACAGGGAAAAGTTTGTTAGATACTACTGTTAAAGAAGACTCGAATACAGGATTAGAACAAAGATTAATAGGGTTACGTAGTACACCAAATTTAATCCATTCAGAATTAGGACCAGTGAAAAGGATACGAAAGACAAAAATGTCTAGTGTAAAGGCTACAATTGAGCAGGTCACTGCTATGATACCAATTTGCGCCGATGCGAAAGACGTTTCCTCGTTCATAGCGGCATGCGATTTTGCATGCGAGGCCGTAGGTAGAGAAACCATACCCTTACTAGAAACATTTATTAACACTAGGATTACTGACAAAGCGTTAGAAGTATGTAGATATAGGGAAACTAGCGATTGGGAAACTATTAAAAATATATTACAGGGGGCTTTTGAACAGCAATTGTCACCACAAACATTGCAGATAGGATTAAATTCTGTTCGTATGAAAAATGACGAAGATGTATTAACTTATACGGGTCGTGTAGAACAATTATATTATAATTTATGTAATGCAACTTTAGCAAATAAAACACCAGAAGAGGCGAGAATTTTAAGGCAAACTCTTAAAGATCAGGCTTTAGCAATTTATATAAATGGGTTAAAAAATGGATTTACAAACAATATTACGAGCTAGGAATCCAGAAACGTTAGAACTGGCAATGCAAATAGCTAGGCAGTTAGAAATATAATTTAGTTTTAATAAAGAATTACAAAATAATGAAAATAAAATAAATCAGAACGGAAATAAAAATAATAACGGAAATCGTTGGTCAAATAACTATCAGGGAAATAATCCAAATGGACAGAAATTCGGTTATAAGCAAAATTATAATCGTGGTCAGAATGGACAAGGTCCTAATAATTATAATAATGTTAATCGTAATAATAATTTTAATAATTTTGGTCGCAATAATAATACTAGTAATGACTATCCGCGTAATAATAACGGTCAATATAATAATAATAATCGGAGACAGCAAAACAATCCCTCCCGGATGTTATATTTGCGGCAGAACTAATCATGTCGCTCGCGATTGTCGTGGTAATGTTACACAGGTTGCGCGTCGAAATAATAATAATAATCCGCAACCGCAAAATAATAACGCACGACAAAATACTAATAATAATTTTAACAATAATTCGGCACCAATAACTAGTAGTTATTGCAATAAGATAGGACACGATAGTGTTAGCTGTTATAGTAAGCAACGGGATGAGCGTAATAATGCAAACCGGACGGGAAACGGTCAAGTATCGAACGGGAACGGCGTCCGTTCGATCAACCAGATAACGGCCGTAACGGAGGAATTATCACTCAACGATGTTTCACCATCATATCAGTAATTAATGAAAATCATGTTACATTTCAATCACCTAATTTTAAAACAAATACAGCAAATCTTCTTTTAGACACCGGTAGTGAAATCAATTTAATAAAAATAAATAAATTAATAGGCGAAACATTAGTAAACGAAAAATAAAAAATAAATTTAAAAGGCATTAATGATAAAATAGTAACTACCATAGGCAAAATTACAATAATATTAATATTAAATAATAATAAAATAAAAACGGAATTTCATGTGGTCGATAAGGAATTTCCAATACCGCCGCGAGATGGAATTCTAGGTCACCACTTCCTGTTACAAACTAACGCGATAATAGATGTTGCGAATAATTATTTACTATAAATGATACACTCTCCGTGCGAATTAATAAAGATAAAATATGTTACACATTGAAACCGCGAACGGAAACAATAATATCTATACCAATAGCTGATCCGATAATGGAAAATAAAAATTTTTAATACAGAAACAAGAATTAATACAGGACGTATATTGCGCTAATATAATAAACACGGTAAAGAACGGAAACACGGTGATAAGTATACTGAATATTTCCGAATTACCACAAAACATTTATGAGGACCAATTAAATAAAATATTATACGACAATGACATAGAATATAAATTACACGAAATAACTGTAGTAAATGACAATAACGATCGCGTAAATAAAATAAAAAGTTTAATACGTAGTGACCATTTAACTAACGAGGAACGTAAAACAATATTAGAAATATGCGAACATTTTTCTGATGTATTTCATTTGGAAAACGATTATTTAACATTTACTAACGCCGCGGAACACGTAATAAGATCAGGGTTGGCACGAAAAAGCCCAGCCCGAAAAAACCCAGGCTGCTTTTCTGGGTTTAACCCATTCAATATTTTGAAAAACCCTCGAAAAAACCCAGGCTGCTTTTCTGGGATTAACCCACTCAATATTTTGAAAAACCCTCGAAAAAACCCCATTTGATTTACTGGGATTAACTCAAAATTTTTTTGTGTATTACTAAATTTACATTACATAATATATTTTTCCAATAAAATTTTGGTTAGAAAAATATGTAATTAATATTTTTATAGTTGCAAAAAAAATATAAAATTTTAAAAAAATCACACATTACTTGTCAATAGAAAATTTAACAAATTTATTGCTTTTAATAAGCTAGGTAACTTCCCTGTAAAAATTAATAAAATAAAAAAAAAAACAAAATATAACTTATAACAATAAACAAACATAGGTACCTAGGTTACTTATGTAATAATGTCTAATTTGTAATGACTGTATTCCTTATACATATAAAAAATTAAAAACAAAATATTATACTACTTAATAAATTGTAGTACTGGACAAATAGGACAATGGTAATAAAAATTATCCAATTAAAAATTAACGATTAACAAATACATCATAATTATTATTGGTAATATTTAGTTAAAAAAAGTCCTCTTCAAGTTCTGTTAGTTCTGCCAGAGGTGTTTTTAAATTTAAAAAAAGATGAACTTTTACTAATTTGGCTGCCTTTTCATGACCCAACCGATTTCTTAGTTTGTTCCAAATTAGGCCAAAAGTGGAAAAAATACGCTCTAATGAAGCTGAGCTGGGAGGAATACTTAGTAGGTCAGAAAAAAATAAACAAAACTCTAATGGCAATTTGACTCCCTTTGAAGTCCGAAATTTCATAATATTCCACCATTGTCCTGGCTTTGATTTGTACATTTTAAGAACAGATTCGGTGAACATTGCTACTGGAAATACGGTAGGGTCCTTTATTTTAAATGCCATGAATCCAGCTAGAAATTCTGGTTTATTAGTTAAAATCCACGATTCAGCCATATTTTCATGGTTTTCAGTCAATCTCTGCCCTATAAACATAATTGTTGTCTTTTCAATAATTAATAATAAGTATTAGGTATATGCCATTATGTACATAACTAGGTATTTAAGTATTTAAATTTAAAATAAAATGGATCTTTAGTTTTTGAATACAATAATACATTTTATATTAAACTGTTGTCGGTTAATAATTAATATTGACAAGTAATTAAAACAAAAATAAATTTTACCCAAAAAAAATGGATCCATTAAATATGCCACGATAAAAAATGGTTCAATAGCACTTGTCATTCTTTTCCTGATAGCAATTTGATATACTTCCATGTCTGGTAATTCAATTAAATCATACCACCCATCTAACGTACATGAAGTTGGCCCCCCCACATTGTGCAATTTTATTCGGACAAATTGTAAACAATTGTAAATTAATTGTAAATAATTGTAAACCCAATCCCCGAATTTGTAAATCATCGGGGGCTCAGGAAATCAAAAACAAATTGTGGGGGGCTAAATTCACGGAGCCCCCCAGGTTGTCCGATCGACTCCAAACAAATTGTAAACAATTGTAAATTAATTGTAAATAATTGTAAACCCAATCCCTGAATTTGTAAATCATCGGGGGCTCAGGAAATCAAAAACAAATTGCGGGGGGCTAAATTCACGGAGCCCCCCAGGTTGTCCGATCGACTCCAAACAAATTGTAAACAATTGTAAATGAATTGTAAATAATTGTAAACCCCATCCCTGAATTTGTAAATCATCGGGGGGGCCAGGAAATCAAAAACAAATTGTGGGGGGCTAAATTCACGGAGCCCCACAAATGTAACTGTCAATATCAAAATGATACTTACCAATATTTTTCAAATAATTTGCGATAATTTTCAAATACATTTCCAGACTTTGCAAATCATTTACTAACCCTTAACTATCATTTAATTGTAAGTCACCAACTTCGTGTGTTCTCCATTTTATAAACTATACAGAATTATTAAAAATTTTGTTTATAGCTAATTACAAAACATGTGCAAAGTTGCCCCCCCCCCACGGCCCCACTTTAACCTAGGAACTTCAACCTCCTTAGACAAATTGCTACTAAATTTTTATTCTTTGAAATCTTTTATTCAAATTACTGTTATACAGTTAAAATTCAGACTTTTGTCCTCAACTTGAATTTTTTCCAAATATAATTTTCAATTCATGGTCGTTTTTTATTCCAGTTAGATTGTTTTATTTAATATAGAACCATATTTTTTTATTTGTTCAATTAAGAATAATTTATCTAACATAGATTTTTATCCAATTGGAATAAAAAAAAACTGAATAAATCTAGAAAAAAGTTAAATAAAAAATTCCAAATTTAATAATATTCCCACTCATATTCCTAACTCAGGAAATCAAAAACAAATTGTGGGGGGCTAAATTCATGGAGCCCCCACAAATGTAACTGTCAATATCAAAATGATACTTACCAATATTTTTCAAATAATTTGCGATAATTTTCAAATACATTTCCAGACTTTGCAAATCATTTCCTAGCCCGCTAAAAAGAAAAATAACGCTGGGGGGGTCAACTTTACGCAACCTCCTTTTTGAAGTGTGATACTCAAAATCAGGGATTAAAAAAACAGGTTGTGAGAAATTAAGTTTACACAGCCCCCTCTCTTCTATTTGGTCTTATCGACTCAGTACATAATTGTAAATTATTTGTGTATATTTGTTAATAATTTGAGTTTGTTAGTAATTAGAAGACTTAGAAATTCAAAAAAAAATTATTGGGAGCTAACGTACGTGAAGTTGACTCCACTATATTATGACAATTACATAAAAGTTGTACTTACTAATATTTTTCAACTTTAGACAACCTTTGTGAAAAAATTTGTAATCTCGTTAGGTTTTAGTTATACCAGAATTTACCTAACAGTCAAAAAAAATTTCAACATCCTTATAGTTTAAATCATCAAAAATACAAATAAAATGAAACATAATTTTAATAAAATATATTCATACTTTTTTACAATTAAAATAAATAAAAAACCTTGAAATACATTCAGAAAAAAAGTATATTTTAAAAAGTTTAATTATCTCCAAAAGAAAAATTGAAAAGTAAAAATTAACCTTTGTATGAAAAATGAAAAATAAAAATCATTGTTATAAGTATTAAACTTTTGTGTACACAATTAAGTGTGGTGTCACTTGTTTGTTATCAGGGACCTTGAATGTTTGTATTTTTTTAGCCATGTCATTATGTGTTTCCCAATATGAATCGTTTCGTCGAATTTGACTTATATAGTGACCGTTGCCAAAAGCTACAACTCCGTGAAACATGAATCTATAAAAAAAAATTTTATAAACGTCATAAATACACGTATTATAGTATTAATAATAATATAATTTCTTGTTAAAAATCTTACTTGTCGTCATTTATTTCGAAAGTAGTTGGAAAATCAGCCATTGTAAAGTTGCATATATCTTCCACTTGGTCAGATTCAATGAATAAATGATTTTGCAATGTTCTTTGTTTGGTACCTTTTCCATGACATGATGGACTTTGACAATGATAATTCCTTACTTCAACTAACGTTCCATTGCGGTTTCCAAGTTTCTTATTTCTATAAGCTCTTGATATTGTAAAATTATTGTGCGAAGTTTCTGCTGTTGTTTAGGACTTTTGCAATTTTTATTGTTACAAGTAAAATATTCATAAGCTGAAGGAAACTCTTTTAGGAGCTCTGAAATTATGAATGTAACATTACACTCAGTGTCAATTATGTTGATTCCAGACACACCACAGTTTTCTTTAAATATGGTCTGAAGAATCTTTAGACGATCTTTATATAATAATTTTGAAGATCCATTAGTCGCCAATGCCTTACAAAAATTTAAAAATTGGTGATTAACGGAATCAATGAATGTTTTGTACTTAGGATTGTCTATATATGCTTTAGAAATTATTACGGCAACAGAATCATAAGCACAAGTATTATTCACAAGATACCTTTTTTTTTTATACATTATGACTGATGACTCATTTCCATTTCTTAACACAGAATCCAGTTTAGATCTCATACTTCGTTTATTTAATATTGTTTCTATTTCTTTATTAGCTTGCATGTATTTTGTGGATCTTGATCTTTTTGATTTATTATTACCTTCAATAAATGTAGATTCCTTACCAAGCCCACGCCAATTTTCAGTAGCATAAAGTGACCCTAAAGATATATTTAGCTCATTATCATCGTCCGATATATTTAAAACAGCAGATATAGATGATGAACATGAACGGTGGGATGAATCTAATGAAGCATTTAGTTCATTATCGTCATCTAATATATGTGAAATAGCTGATATGGATGATGAGTATGATAATTGCGATGAAATAATATTGTTAGATATACTATAATATTCATTGGATAATGATTTTCTGGATAATTCATCAGCTTGTTCGTTAATGTCATCGTATAAGTTGTTTATAGATGTTTCAGATGAATGAAAATTAGATGCTCCACTGATCTTGTGTGATATAATCTTAGGTTTTAATGTCGTTAAATGTGGATTTTTTGTGATCGTAGCATCATTTCTTAATTGTGAACTACGAAAAATCTTAGTATTGCTATCAATACTATTTAAATGATGAACAACAAATCTGTCTGCAGTCATAGGTTTTCGTTCATGGCGAATTATTATACATTTCAATTCTTTAAAATCTCCTTCAACTGATGCAGAAGTAGCAGTATCGTAAGGTGAGTGGAAGTGTGTTTTCATGATTGATGTCCACAATGGGAAATCTTTACATAAACGCATAATATCCGTTGCAATTTCAGGAAGATAATAGGCAGATATTCGATTCCCTGTTTGTTTTGAATTTAGTTTAGATTCACTCAAAATATCTTCCAGAAAACTTTCAGTTTTATTAATGCTTTGTTCTGTTTCTTCAAATTCTTCAGGTTTTTCATTTATGTCTTCGGTTTCATCTGGCCATTTCAACTCTTGGTCGTCCCTCAAACCTTTCATACGACCAATAAGAAATTCTCTACCTATTTCTGAAGAGGTTTTAATTGAATTTTCAATATCTATCCAACCATCGGTTTCACTTAGTACTACAGTTAATAAATGAGTTAAAATGATTCGAAATTCGTTAAGAGTCACAGATTCCATAAGTAATCTTAAGCATCTGACATAAAATTCCTTTAAATGTTTTTTACGTTGCCCAACTAAACATTTAATTCGACAAAAAATTTTAATTACATGGGCGACATCGATTCTTATGAAACAAGGTGGTAGATCTGTGGTTTGACCGTATAAAAATATAAAACATTTTTCTACATATCCCTGTTGACTTAATCCATCACAAAATGCACGGGTTAATGCTCCAATTAATGCTCTTGAGAAGTCGCAAATAATTTCATTAGGGCATTTAACTGCTGATTTTTTCCACTGACTGAGCCAACGAAATATACTGAGAGTATCATGACTTTCTGAAATCATCTGCGTTATAGGAATTTGTCCGTATGGAGTACTAATAACAGCTTCGTATAGAAAAATATTATTTGATATAATATTAAGACTAGACTTCTTTAACTTTTTAATTAAACCTCCAGTTGCATCAATAGATAATCGACAGTATGTTTTACATACATCTTTATAAATAATTAATTGATGATTAGACCAATAGTATACAAAAAAGGGGTCGAGTCCTAAATTATGAATGGATCCAGAATGTTTGGAATTATATTTGAATTCCATCAATGATTTTATTGGGCACTTCTCCGTAACTCCCAAAGTTGAATCTTTAAACTGCTGTTTGGTTTTACTCAACACGTTAAGGCTGTATAGATTAGGCGGTGAAATACGCCCAAATTCTAAGTCAGCCACATTTTTTCTTCTCCAATTAGACCCAACATTAGTTAAAAGTTCTTCACCTACCATTTTCCGTTTATTACCTTTTAATTGCCTTTTAGTTATATGAGTTGTTTCTTTACCTCTTGTATCTTCAGTAAGGATACTAATAAAAAGGGATTCTCCATTTTTTGGTTTTGAATCTGCCCACCCTTCAAGTTCCGAGCCACAATCTTTGCAAATTGCCTCAAAAACAATATATTTATCACTTTTAGAAATATCCCTAGAAACTTTTACACGTTTATACACAAAATTGCATGGAAGCTCGTGTGTTTTTAAAAATAAATCATTTATAACATCTGTCCACATATGAGGCTTAAGTACATTGTAGTATCTATATCCTCGAGTTTTATCTTTGTACGATTGTGTTATTGGGCTTATCGTCAAATAAACATCAAAAGGAACAGTAATTTTAAACAACTTTTTAATTGGTTTATTTCGATTTGATTGCGATGAACATTCAGTGTCCGAAGATGAAGTTTGGTCTACTTCTTTAAAATTGTTTATATTATCTTCCAATCCAAGCATTTTGATTAATCTACTTTTCCAACCATTTCTATCCTCATAAAACATGATGTATAACGAATTTGAAGGAAGTTTGTAGTCTAAATCTTGAGATAAAACTTTCCATACATTGCTTGACACTGGGCTAATTAAACCATGTTCATTTATAATTTCGTGCTTTCTTTTTTCAAATGCCTCAAAAATTATATTTGCATCAACTCGAGGTTTTCTACCTCTTTTAACTGTAGCCTAAAATATTAAGAAATTTCAAAATTATAAATTTTAACAATATCAAATTGCATAACCTGAGCTTTGATTTACAACTGATAATTTTGAGATCCAACCGAAATGTAACCATATAATTTGTATTTAAATGTATTATAAGTTTATGAACTCAATGTTCTAATTAAAATACTTAATTTTGCGTTACAAAAAAAAAAAAATATTCTTATAGCTTCTGATAGAGTCAACTCTTGAGAGTATACTACGTAGTACGTATATGTAATAAACCCTATCAGAACACCCCTGAATTTATACTACAATTTATAAACAAATTTTTAATATTCACAATAAAAATGTAGAAAGTTTGTAAATAAGATTATAATGAAATATTAATCTAGTCTAATCTAACCACTGCGACCGGCATACTGTTGTCAAAAATGAGCGCGAATATGTGTATACACGATAAGTTGTCGAAATAATGCTTCGATTTTTAACTTTAGTAGCTTTTCTTGTGGGAAAGTGAATCTAGTTGGTACATTGGAAGGTCAAAATTTCTAGAAGTTTTCAAAATCCCAGTGTAAAATAAAAAAAAAAAAATAAGAAAAAACAGGAGTTTTTACACAAAATCGGTTTTTGACAAAATCAACAAATTACATGAAATAGATACATGAAATTTTCACTGAATTTTTATTTTGGAATTTCCTATACTTGATAACATTTTTGAAATTTTCAATTTGTTTAGTTATTTTTTTTAAATCTTATTCTTTGGTAAAAAAAGTAAAAATGTATAATAAAAGGTTCCTAATCCTAATGTATTTTTACAATGATAATTACAAATATCAAAAATACATAGTCACATTTTTTTTTTATAACCGTTTAAAGTTCAAATTTTGACAAAATGTATTAAATTGAAAATTTACAAATTATTTGATTATTAAAAATTTATACTAATTAAACATATAACAAGTTAAATTTTTTTATACCATATTTTCAAGAAAGTATTGCTACTCGGGTATAACATGTTATATTTCTAAATAAATAATCAATAACTATACCTACTATAATATTATCATAAAATGTACTACTGTAAAACTTCAAATGTCTTCTGTTTTATTTTATTTTTGTATGTAACAATACATAACTTTTTATCTTTTAATGTATGAGATTTTAAAAAATGTGCAGTTAGTTAACTTAATTGTGTATTATTTCTAAATGTACAAAAAAAGAATATTTATATTTAATAAACAGTCAAACTTAAAATAATATAATACTCGAGTCTAAAAACTCTTTAAATTAATTAAAACCATTTTATATATTAATACTGATTTACAATTTTTTCTTTATTTATACTTACATAATTTTGACATTAAATCTTAGAGGGGCAATGGAGGGCAAAATCTATTTTTTTTTAGGGAGGGGGCACTTGCTCCATGGCTCCATGTAGCAACGCCCCTGATGTCGTTAATAACTTATACTAATTTTTTATAGTATATACTATGAATTATTGAATGAGTCGAGTACATAATGAATCTGATTTGATTAATTTGGTTAATAGGTACTCATATTTTTTTTTTTTTTGAAATAGTAACAATATAGTTAATATAGTATAAAATATACAAGACTGGCCACCATCTCTGCTCAGAATCGTTTTTTGTATACACTATACAATGATAATATGATATACCTATTATTAAATTCAAATTTAATACCATCCATTACAGTAACGCTGAACCCACTTGTAACATACTGTACAGTAGAGCGACATCCATTTACCCGCTTTTTTTATTATGTACCAAAGAAATTCTATATAAACCATTAAAAAAGACTTAAAAATTAATAGTATTAACAAAAATTTAAAATTTCGATTTAGGGGAAGAGGCCGAAGAAACGGACATAATTATATTTACTTTACTGCCCAAACATGTATGATAGACAAAAAAAACACAATTGTAAAATCAATAAATTTTTCACTTCACTCAGAATATTAAGTTCATAGGATTTAACTATTTTGGTAGAGTACTATAAGGCACTATATAATATCTTTTATATCCATTGTTGTCGTATAGGTTAGTGAACATTGTTAAAACAAATTGAAAACTTGAAAAATCAAAAAAAAAATCTTATATGTTGAGAGGGTACTAACGCGGATGTGTTAAATTTGAATGCAATGAATAATGATATATCATTATACCTATGCAAAAAACAATTTTGAGTGGACATGGTCTGTCAGCCAATATCAATAAGTATATTTTAATTTTATTGTATTGTTTTTAGTATTGCAATAATGTATTTTTATTTATTTCAAGTATTACGGTAGATTTATTTAATTTTTGTTTCACGTTTTTCTCAAACTCAATGAAATTATTATTTTTATCACTCTTTAATTTAATAGTGACAACACTAAAAACTTTTGATTTACAAATTGCATCCTATATTTAAAATGTACTAAATTAATAAGGCTATTTTTTATCAATTTTAACGTTAAAATAATTATTTTTCGTTAATTTTTAGCGAGATATAGCTATTAAAAGTTAGATGGTTTTTGATTTAATTTAATCATATGTAATAAAATCGTACGTTAAAAATATTTAAGTATAAGAATATAAGATCATATTGATATATCATTATCATTTTTATATTTAGAAATGGTTTAGATAGATAATAAAACACATCATAGTAAAAATATAATCAATGGTTGCACAATCAGAATCTAAAATGTTTACTTTGTGAAAGAGAAAATGTAAGAATCTGAATAGTGAACACATGCTATATAAATAAATTGATAAAATAAAATATTTTACTCACCTTAAATCTCAAAATTTCAAATTACCTAGATTTCATCCCAACGCGATCATAGACTAGCTACTACAGGCGGGGTAATTTTACTTTTCTGAGATTATACGTCGATACCCAATAATGATTAAAATTTTACTTCATTATTTCAATAACTAGTACATAATTAGATTTTTATTATTTACATAAACGAAATATACTTACTTTAGTTTCCATTTTATATTTATTAAATATTATTTTTATTTATGGTTTTAAATAATATTAATAATATTATAAAACACAACGCTAGATACAAAAAAAGAGTAAAAATTAAAGACAATCCAATATTTCTGTTGAGAATCAACTTACTCGATCAAATGCAGATTCAACAATGATAATATCATAATAATATAATATTATTATATTATAGACATTAAAATAAAATAATTTCTATAAATAAAATATTGCCTATTTCATTTTTATCAATTATTTTAATACCACAGTCCACAATGTTTTTATTAGTATAATGTTTGCTATATTTAGATCGCAGAATAGATATTTAGGTATATAGCATTATCGACAGACATAGTTGGTGAATGGAGGGTGTAGGGGGACTGTTGTACAAAATATGTTGATGGTTGGGTGGTATACGAGGGAATTAATTATTTTACTGCTTTATGTCTTAGTGGCTATCGTAAATAAAATACTCCCGTACCAATATTACTCTAACTAATATTATTTATGTACTATAATAATAATTTTGTGTTCTGTCCTGTATAATATCTTTGTCCGTGATATAAATTTGTATAAATTGTGTTCTTTTATCGTAATTATATTATCAGTAAGTACGATATGTGATGATTCCACAAAATAAATTAATTGGTGTGATACTGTGATCATACGTCAAGATATCCAAAATATTTATATTCATTAAATTTTTTATTGAAGTTTTTATGAAATAATGAATTTTTTAATTTTTTGTTATTTATTTTTTTTATTCCATAAAGAACATCAATTTATAAATTAGATTTGTTATTAATTTAAGATTTTTACTACATTTTGCATTTCTTATTAAACGTTTTATCATGATCTACTTATTCAGTTTTTTTACAAATATTATATTTTTTATAATTTAGGGTTTTTATTAATATTTCATTGTTATTAATTTAGGTTTTTTATTCTATAAAGATTGTTTTTTTGAATGAAAAATTTGTGAATAATTATAGACTTATTAATTTAGGCTTTTTATTAAATTTGGAATTTTTTATTTAACTTTTTTCTAGATTTATTCAGTTTTTTTTTATTCCAATTGGATAAAAATCTATGTTAGATAAATTATTCTTAATTGAACAAATAAAAAAATATGGTTCTATATTAAATAAAACAATCTAACTGGAATAAAAAACGACCATGAATTGAAAATTATATTTGGAAAAAAGTCAAGTTGAGGACAAAAGTCTGAATTTTAACTGTATAACAGTAATTTGAATAAAAGATTTCAAAGAATAAAAATTTAGTAGCAATTTGTCTAAGGAGGTTGAAGTTCCTAGGTTAAAGTGGGGCCGTGGGGGGGCAACTTTGCACATGTTTTGTAATTAGCTATAAACAAAATTTTTAATAATTCTGTATAATTTATAAAATGGAGAACACACGAAGTTGGTGACTTACAATTAAATGATAGTTAAGGGTTAGTAAATGATTTGCAAAGTCTGGAAATGTATTTGAAAATTATCGCAAATTATTTGAAAAATATTGGTAAGTATCATTTTGATATTGACAGTTACATTTGTGGGGGCTCCGTGAATTTAGCCCCCCACAATTTGTTTTTGATTTCCTGAGCCCCCGATGATTTACAAATTCAGGGATTGGGTTTACAATTATTTACAATTCATTTACAATTGTTTACAATTTGTTTGGAGTCGATCGGACAACCTGGGGGGCTCCGTGAATTTAGCCCCCCGCAATTTGTTTTTGATTTCCTAAGGCCCCCGATGATTTACAAATTTAGGGATTGGGTTTACAATTATTTACAATTAATTTACAATTATTTACAATTTGTTTGGAGTCGATCGGACAACCTGGGGGGGCTCCGTGAATTTAGCCCCCCGCAATTTGTTTTTGATTTCCTGAGGCCCCCGATGATTTACAAATTCGGGGATTGGGTTTACAATTATTTACAATTAATTTACAATTGTTTACAATTTGTCCGAATAAAATTGCACAATGTGGGGGGGCCAACTTCATGTACGTACCCATCTACTGCTGTAGAAAGTGTAGCACAGTCTCCTTGCATCTATCAATATTAAATGTGTAAACTAATGTATAATTAAAATATTAGATGGTGAACATTTTATTATTTGGTACCCTTTTTTATATCAATAAATTATAGCTTAGTATTTAATTAAATTTTTTTCTATTTAAAAATAACTAAATCTTTTATCAAGATAGTGAAAAAAAACTTTATCAAATTAGGTACTTGGTATGAAAGTTCAAAATACCTATGAAACAATAAAACATTAAATCAATATTTGATTCTGAAAATTGAATCATAAAAAATTGTTTAAAAAAAATAGTGAAATATAGGTAACAAGTTACCTTATCTAATACTGAAGCAACAAGTTTTAATTGCTTTTGTAAATTCAACGAATCTCTATACAGTCCATTGTTGTTCAAAATTTGGCAAATAGACTTATCAAATTCACAAATGTGTGTATTCATAATTTCCTGATACTTATAAAAATTGTTGAGAAAAGTACTGACACATGCTTCTTGAGAATTCCATCTTGTCGAATTTGATATTTGTGGCATCAAACCGTCCTTATCTTTTAACCAACCCTAATAGACAATAGTAAAAGTTGTTATGTATAACTCCTTAAATCTGAATAGATAACAAGTTTATTGATTTATAAAAGAAAATAAAGTAGAATAGTCTTATGACATACATGTGGTTGATGGTGATTCCTAAAATACTTTTGAACTTTCTCTATAAGCGCTAATACTGTTGTTGGTGTAATGTCATTTTCTAATAAATTTAAATAATGAGCATTACATCCGTACACTAATATATTAGGGTATTCATCATGGATTCTATTCCTCATAGCTATCATTTTATTTTCATTGTCTGTGCATACTGCAAACACCTGTTAGTTTTATTATAAGACAACAATTAAATTAAATGTAATTAGAATTTAGATTATAGGTAATCGTTTATAATTTATATAGGACATAGGTACTTGTTTATTTTATTAGTGATTAATTATTATGCTTTTGCCTTTTAATATCATTATCATAAAATGCATTTTTTATTTAACACGTGTTAAAAATATTAAATAAATGTTATAAATGTATATACATTTAAATTTTAAGTGGACATTAGGCAAACAAATAAGTATACACTATAAAGTATTTATACATATTATTTTATATATTGTATTTAATTCAATTCAGGAAAAAAATAAACACTAAATAACAAAACACAATACTTACATTCTTGCTATAAGTTTCTTTGATGCCAATTATATCAGATGAAATGAGGTTAAAACAGTAATCTGCAGTCTTCGATTCTGAACTACAATCAACAGTGTTTAATAAAAATGTTTGCGGGCCGATTACAGTACCAGTATGAATGCTAGAAGCTATAATTGGGTCATTTTTTATGGATGACCAACCATCTTGAACCAGAGTTATAGTGCAATTTTTCAATTGTTCGCTTAACTGTTTTGATACTGATTCTTCGGCATTATCTAATAACGGTCCTGCTAACTGCTTCCGATTAGGTGGTTTGTAACCTGGTCGAGTTACAGCTATCATTGATTTAAAAGATTCCGAATTTGCAGCATTAAATGAAATTGCATTTGCATAAAAAAATTTGGCAGCTTCTTCATCTATCTGTTGTTTTTTTACCGGTGTTGTGGATATTACATGTTCAATTATTGATTTTTGATATACCACTTTATTTAGTTGAACTGATGACGATGATGGTAAAGTGTTTTTATTATCATCAAGGCTTCTTAATGTACTTCTATATTTGACACAACTAAGTAAATGACTAGAAAGACGTTCTATCTTTCGGCTGACTTCATTTCCACAATGCTTACACTTATCTTTGCTGAACTGAATACCTTCCACAAATATTGAATCAAATTCCGCACGTTGCCAGCCGGCTTTACGACCACTACCAATGACAGGTGGCATGACATGAATTTAAATTCAACAGTTTAATAATTTAAAAACTAATAAGTAATAACACAAAACTAAAAATTATCGAATCACAATTCTATTTAAATTTTAAATGTAAAAAGCACTAACGGCAATCACAATGAGAACATATCAGAATGCCAATATCAAACATATTGTAGTATCACAAAAGCGTTGTTCCATAAGTCATAACAGAGATAAGAAAACAGTGCGGCTAATACATGGCAAAAAAATTCTTTTTTTTTTTCAGATGGGTTTTTTGACTGGGTTTTTCAGAAAAAACCCGATAAAACAGCCCACTATTACATTTACTATAAAATCCAACGGGTTTTTGGGTTTTTTAAGGTTTTATAGGAAAAAACCCGAAAAAACCCAACTGGGCTAGGTTTTTTCAATAAAGCCCGGGTTTTTGCCAACCCTGAATAAGATTACCCGCTAATCAGCCACCGATATATAAAATACCGTATAGATTGCCACAGGCACAACAAAAGGAAATTGAACAACAATTAGTTAAAATGGAACAAAACGATATCATAGAACGATCTATGTCACCTTTTAATGCACCTTTGTTGTTAGTAAAAAAGAAATCAGATTCATCTGGTAAAGATCAATTTCGAATAGTTATTGATTTTAGGGCACTTAACGAAGTAACTTTAAATGAATTTCATCCGTTACCTAACATTACGGAAATATTAGATCAATTGGGGCAATGTCAGCTTTTTACCATTTTAGATTTAGCAAATGGTTTTTATCAAATAACTTTAGCGAAGGAATCTCGCGGAATGACGGCGTTTTCGACCGGTCAAGGTCATTACCATTTTAAACGTATGACTATGGGAATGAAAACAAGTCCCGCTACATTTTAGCGATTAATGAATAACGTATTGTCAGGGATAATAGGCATTAAATGTTTAGTATATTTAGACGATATTATTATTTATGCGAAAAATTTAAGCGATCACAACAACAAACTGATAGACGTATTCGAATGTCTACGTACCCATAATTTAAAAATACAACCAGATAAATGCGAATTTCTAAAACGCGAATGTTTATATTTGGGACACATAATTTCGGAACACGGAATAAAACCAGATCCGAAAAAGATAACATCAGTGTTAGAATTTCCGGTGCCTAAAACTGTAAAGCAAATAAAATCATTTCTAGGTTTATCGGGGTATTAAAGGAAATTTATGCAAGGGTATAGTATGTTAGCAAAACCAATGTCCCACCTATTAAAAAAGGATGTTAAATTTAATTAGGACGAAAATTGTCAAGTAGCTTTCGATAAATTAAAAAAACGCATTCTGTGCAGAACCGATTTTACGAAACAATTTATACTTACAACCGACGCAAGTGGTAAGGCTCTAGGAGCTATACTATCCCAAGGAACGACTTACCAATAGCATATGCATCTAGAACTTTGAATTAAAGTGAAATGAATTATTCAACTACTGAACTAGAATGTTAAGCGATCGTATATGGGGTTAAACAATTTAGACCTTATCTCTACGGTAGAAAATTCGTAATACTCACTGACCATAGACCACTGTCTTGGTTATTTAACTTAAAAGATCCGTTATCAAAGTTAGCTAGATGGCGCATACAGCTTGAGGAGTACGATTATGAAATAAAATACAAACCGGGAGTACAAAATTCGAACCTAGATGCTTTAAGTAGAATGTATAGTATAAAAGAAATTAAGGACGAAAGTTATACGAGCTTTTTAGAAAAATCGGAAACAACAATAATAACTAATAGTAATGTAAAAGAGGTAAACGGTGAATTACTAGAATCACCCGCAGAATATCATATTGTATCAGAAATAGAAAAATATTATAACTTTAAATCGGGAATAAACTACGAATTAAAACGAAAATTCGGAACGAATAAAGTGCCAGAATCAAATAAACAAATAGGCGACGTAGTATATTTCAATTACGAAGAAAGATACATAATATTTTTAATAACTAAAAGTAAAGAAAAACAATTAACCACTAGTGAAAATATGCATTTTGCATTATTAAATTTAAAGTACTTTTGCATTAAAAATTCCTTGAATAAGTTAGCCATGAACCAGTTAGGAAAGAAAGACGGGTTGGACTGGACAAAAACAAGATCAATGATTAGGTATATATTTCGAAGTACAGATATAGAAATAATAATCTGTGCTAGATTAGAATACACTAATGAGGAAAAATTAATTATTTTCAAGCAATTTCATGACTCATTACTAAGGGGAAATGCTGGGCTAAATAGAACGGTTAAGAAAATTAAATGACAACTCAGCTAGCCAGGGTTAAAACAAGAAGTAAGGGAATAAATAAAAAACTATCCGTCGTGTCAAACGAATAAAACAACTAATAGACATCATCGTATTCCGATGATTATAACTACAACAAGTTCTAGACCGTTTGAAAAAATATTTATGGATATGGTAGGACCTCTAATACCTACTGCAATAGGAAACACGTATATATTAACTATGCAGGACGATCTAACGAAATATTCATTAGGTGTTCCGTTACCAGATCATACGGAAAACACTATTGCTCAGACGTTTGTAGTGAATTTCGTATGTGTGCACGGTATACCTGAGACTATATTAACTGATCAAGGTACAGACTTTCTTAGTAAAATGTTCGCAGAAGTATGTAAATTACTAAAGATTAATAAAATAAATACGAGTCCTTATCATCCGCAAACTAACGGTAGCTTGGAAAGATCACATAGAACTTTAGCCGAATATTTGAGACACTACGTAGACAAAGATTTAAATAATTGGGATCAACTATTACCGTATGCATTATTCGTATATAATTCAACGGAACATAGTTCGACTAATTACCAACCTTACACGTTATTATATGGAAAATAATTAGACATACCAGTCAAGTTAAAATGTAGCCCTGAACCTAGGTATAATTATGATGATTATATATTCGATTTAAAACAAAAAATGCAAGAGTCACATAAAATTGCTAGAGAAAGATTAATTAATAAGAAAATTAAATCTAAAAAACAGTGTGATAAGAAGGAGTTTAGCGAAGATTTAGATATGAAAGATTTAATATTATTGAAAGATAATACCCAGAAAAATAAATTAAGTCCATTATGGAAGGGACCTTTTGAAATTTTAGAAGTTTTGGATACCGAAAATGTAGTAATACAGAGAGGTAGAAGGAAGGTGACTGTACATAAAAATGATGTAAAAAGATATTTTGAAAAAGACAAACCAGAAAAGGATGATTAGAAATCTAATTTAAAATATAAGTCATAAATACGAAAATTTAGGTAGAAATTAAATATAATTAAATAAGGTAGATTAGACTTAGAGTATTAAGATTAAGTATTTATTTTTAGGGAGAAGAAATGTGAATTCTTAGGTTATCTATACGATACGATCAAAAGAGAAAAACATAACGTTACTACTTTCTTAAGATGGGACAAAGCACCTAGTTGCTTAAAGTCGCATATGAAAAATGCTAATAAGCAATTGAACGAACCATATTCAAAATCGGAATTAGAACGATTTACGAAAAATATTACGGTTTACGTACACGACGTTTATGAAAAGAACAATTTTGTATAGTAATAAACGATTGGTTAGATGCATTGCCAGAGGCTGACACAATGTTAGAACACGATAGAAAAAAGTATAAAAAAGAAATGAAACGAATGGCAATGGAAAATTGTAAAAGAAGTGACAGAATGGACCAATTGTTGAGAATGTATGAGCGAAAATAAATAATATAAAATATTTATAAAAATAAAATAATAATATTAAGTATAGATATAGCGGATATAGAGTATAATAAGTAATAGAGTAATAAAATAACATAAGTAATAAATAATGAAATTATAGGTTAATCATTATGACGGTAAAGGGAGTATCGAGCCATGAAGAAACAATAGTTTTTTATGAAGTAAACAATAGTCGTGTTGAACTTCAACGAACGACTTGGGGAACAACGGAACGTATAACTTTAATCTTTGAATGATGAGAACAACACACGGGTACATATGAACCTAGGGTGTATTTTCTCCATAAAACCTACGACTATTGTATTGAACAACACTTTAGCAAAATTTACTATTGATAAAATGTGTGAGATAACATTGAAAACGATAGGATTAGACAATGAAAAATTCATACCATTTCCGAAAAGTGTTAGACACCTAAGTGTCATGCACTCAAAACTACTACATAAAACCAACAAAACTATCCAACATCGTAGATAATTTCAACTACAATAAAACCTATCATGACAAGTTAGCATGACTATAACTTAACTACACTGAATAATTTCGAGTATAACAAAAATACAAATAATACCAATTACGAAATAATATCACAAATAATTGAAGCAAACTTAACAACGGTAGAGACCACAGAAGGAATAGAGGAGAGAACAAATATAACTAGTAAAATAATTATTAATAACACTAAACACAATTCGTAAGAAATCTAGAAAATCCTAAGTATAAGATACATTATTATAATTTCATAATATGTGTAGAAGTAAGCATCCTAATAATGATCATTGTACTACTAATTATTAGTATACACCATAATTTTAGATGTGTGAACAGATACAGATACAGATATGTAGTGAACTTAATACACGAACAAGGAACAGAGTTAAACATGATGAGGGAAACTGATATATAAAAATATAAAAAAATAAATAAACATAAATAAAGATAGTAAATCAGATTTATTTTAGTATTAAGATACACATGTAGTTAGTTTTAAATTTTACACTAATAACCAAAAAGTACTATAAGAGTTAAACTGTATATAGGAGCCGACAAATCGAAGTGATTTATCTGACAACTGAGGGGCATAGGCGCATAGTGCCATTGGTGGAAAATGCAAGGTTAGACGTAGTTCCTGAATTCGGGTTGGAAACAAAAGAAATAGCAGGAGGACGTCAGGTGACTCTTTAATTAAATAGGGGAGATGAAATGTTGGGGGAAAGATTATTGTACAAATATATAGGGTACATGGAGTTTGAAAGAAACTCTGTATACTCGCACATATTTGGTGCACATAGCGAGATCTGCTGGGATTGGCATACTAAATGATTTGAATTTCATGAAAAATTTGAATTGGTACAAAAATACAAGTAATGGTATTTATAAATTAGCCTTAAAAGTTTTTTCTCGATATTTATGGTACCTTAGTGATACATTGGTGATTAATTTGATTGGAATTTTTTGACAATCGAGTTTCAGATGATATTAAATTAAAAATGGTAAAGTCTCTAGACATAATTGGGACTAATGTTCTTGAACACAGAATAAAAATACCAGAACATAGTATTTCAAATTGTAAATTAAATGATTTTGTTACAAATAATACACAAGCTTTTTACGGCTCTTAACATTAAAACTGACTTTTTAACGACACACCCAAGTACTTGGAAAAATAGTATGCAATTTCTGGATGGAAATAAAAAAGTAAAAGCTCTCAAAGTGGTTAATGATGCAGCTGAAAGAGGTATAGCATTGATGACATCATTTAATGGAACTCTTACAAATCAAGAAGAACAACAGCAATATATTCTGCAAGTAATTGAAGAACACAGAAAAGATTTTCCTGATTCCAAAAAGACAACTGACGCGGACCTGGTGCGGGCACGGCGTCCTAAAGTATGAGGAAATAGAGGTGAAGGGGGAGAAAAAAAACTAATGCTGGTTGTTGGCGGTGTGAGTTGATTTTATTTTAGGGAAGAATGCAACAAGCAAAACTCTAAAATAAAATAACGAAAGGAAAAAATACAATAGTGGAAGTGTGTAAACAAAAGGGAAAAGATAGCGAATCGGGGCGTGTGCGGTAAGACGCGGATCACAAGACTGACTAACCTAGGTCCGGTTCGCGGTGTCGGCGGCTCGGTCGGTCCGCGTGCGGTTATCGCACGTCGGTGTCGTCCGTCGTCATCTGGCGGTTGGTAAGAAAAGTAATTAGCGGCATTCCGCGTAAATGCCGTTTGAATTCAAATGGCTATTACGCGGGGCCGCGTCACAACTTTGTTACAAATGTAATTGATTGTAAACCGTATGATTTTTATACACTTTATCAACACAATATTTATGCAATGTAATGACCCAGTTTGTATTTACTTTTTATTGTTCTTAATATAATTTAAAACTACATTTATAATTAAATTTAACATTACAAAAATAAAATTATCTTAGGTATATTATTATTTTATATTTGGTATTTTTAAGTGCATTGAGCGACCTCCTAAATTTTTTTAAATTGTTTTATACTTTCACAATATCACTTTTATTATAGATAAATCAAATTAAAAACATGAGAGAACTAAAAAAAAAAAACTTTAAGTGCCACCCTACTGAACATCCATCAGTTCCAATACCAACACATGCATCTAAATTGAATCCAAATTCTTTTAATATAGTTATAGCAGTTTCTCCTAAAATTTCTCCTGTAATTTTCGGCTCAGGGTGCTTTTCATCACTAACACTTTCATCTTCCTGGTTAATATCTGACAAATGTTCCTTTTCTTTGTTAAATATATATTTATGGCAATCTATAAAACCTATAAACCTTTCCAGAACTTGATCATTATAAATGTAACGGATATTTATTGTAACTTGTGAAGCATTAAAGATATCCGTTGTTTCATCAAATATAACACTATTGTTTGTCGCGAAATCCAGCTAAAGTTAGCACGGTAATAACTTGACTGAATCAAATAGGCTGGACGCTATATAATATAGGTATTAAAATAACAACTAGATATTTAAAACTTATGTATTAATATACATTTTCAAATAATAAAATAATAATAATATATGTATATAAGAGGACTTAAATAATTATGTTAGTCCTAACAAAATTACATATGCAATTTAGTGATTATAATAATAACAAAATATACAATCACGAATATGATGATAATAAAGACTATGATAATAATTTAGAAACGTATATGTGCTTGATAACAGTTGTTATCAACAAACAATATAATTAAACAAAGGGGGTAAGATACGTCTGACCTGGTCGTCGTACTTGTCTCAAAGGCGACTTGTTCACCACTCTCACGTCCGTGGACACAACAGACAAACAAACGATCGGCGCTCACTATGAACGGATACCAACACGCACGGCCGTTTTATAACGCACGTCGCACGTTAATTGTAAGATGCGGAATCACTATGTATAACCGAAATAGCGGCGAACAAAACACACGCTTATGTTCCGGCAACGATTAACGGCGGACGACTACGACCCGCGTGACACAACGACGAGGCGTAGTATATTATAATAGGGCTACACACGCGAAATAACGGTACAAGGGCTGGTCTTGGGTACGACAGACTGCAATATGCAAAGCCTGTACAAAAAATACCTAAAATGCAAGCCACACGTGTTACGCGGCACCAGGAAAAGAAAATACGACGGAGAGCCGGAGTGTGAACACAACAACGCTTGACAATGGCGACAACAGCATGGTTTCCAACGATCAGTGCCATGACGATTAGGTCTTTGTTTAGTCATTCTTTAAAATTTCCACTATTTACCAGTGACTCAATTTGTACTCCAAACATTTCTCTACCATCGTCTCGATGACCACGTAGAGGGATGTTTTGTCGCCCCAAAAATACAATAACTATCAATAATTGGCCGTAATCGAGCCCTGTTTTCTAGTATTTCTTCATTTTTTTTTGAATGTAATATATTTATTATTTCTTTAAATGGTTCCGAGTACCATGTGGTTAGAAAATCAATTGCTTGTTGTGGTGCAGCATTCTTATGATAAGTTGTATTATTGTGCACATCCAAAGCTCCATCTTTACCTAGCAATTTTGCATATTTGTTTAGGGGCTCAGTTACTAATGTTTTTAATGGTTGTGTTTTATTGCACCCGGCTGTCGGGCCCCGCGGACGTACCGTCTCAACGTACGGGTGCTCCCGCGGTGTTAACCGTATCGCACCCGCGGCGGGCGGTATGCAGTGAAAAATATTTTTTTGGCCGCGTTTGGACTTAATGCCGTACTATCTAGCTGAACCACAGCTAACCGTAATTTTACTTATCGGGCGACTATCTAGCGAAACCACAGCCACCCGAGCGGGCAGGCACCGCGGGAGTCGTAGTCTGGCCGGACCTCCGTAGTACACAAAATAATGGCAGACATGTGAAGTCCCCTTAGACCAGGAACACCACGCATCGAAATACGCGACTAATGTACATTTTTTGAGAATTTTTTTAAAATACGAGTCCGTCGCCACTTTCTAAGTAGTATGCACATTTTCGTTATAACACGGAGAATTTGAATATGCAATCAGATGGCGGTGAGTCGTCTCGCGAAAACGTCGGCACCTTACGAAAGGACGGCCACAGTTATAGAAATACGTGATTTATACGATGTCGGAGTTTAGTATTTTTTTTAAATAATTAAAGTAGTAAATAATGACTTTAAAAAAATAATAAACTGTTCCTTGTGTAAATTCCCTCGGAGAACAAATCGACCTCTATGCAATATGTTCGTTCTGCCATCGGTTTACCGTGGAAACTAATAATTCGCAATTTGGAAAATTACGTTTTCCAGCTGTTTCCCGGAAAAGGACTTCATAAGTTCTATAGTTAAGAATTTATGAAAACGTGTTATTTAGGTTTTTTAAAAACATCGTACACGTCAAAAGGCTTTTAAAAAATAAAAGTTTTAAATAATGACTTTTTGGAAAAATTAAACATTGAACCTACTGTAGAATCTTTCAGAGAACAAATCGACCTCTTTGCAAAATGTTCGTTCGGCCATTTATTTACCAAGAAAACTGAGAATTTCGCAATTTTGAAAATCACGTTTTCCAGCTGTTTCCCGGGAAAACCGCGAGAGATAGGAAGAAAATCAAAAGAGATTAAATTGTTCTTTGTAGGGGACTTCATAAGTTCTATAATTAAGATTTTTTGAAAACGTGTTATTAAGGTGGCATATAAACAAAAAGTTCAAAATAATTATTACTTATAAGTTATAACGTTAAATGATCGTATTTCATAAGGAAAGGTATGGTTATACGAAAAATAACCTAATGCGTTATTTAACTTTTTGCTTCTCAGATTACGGGTGAAATAATGGTCGTACGTACTTCGACCATAGACCCTTTTTGAATTGTCGTACGTTAAAATACCTAAATCTGGAGTTTCATAGTAATCGAATGAAAATTCAAAATCCAAAAAACACGTTACTACGTAATTTTCTAAGTACAAAAAACATATGTAAAATTATAACTCCCGAACCAAAAGTCGGATAAACTCGATCTTGGAACCCATCGATCCGGTGCAAAGTCCTCTTAACATTGAACTACAAAAACGGTTTATTGCCCCCAAATTGTAGTGCCCTTGCCATAAAAAAAGAAAAAAAATGTAAATTTTGAACTTTAAAATTGAAAATAGTAAATACTGGGAAAAACGGCTCCTACGGTCTCGACACAAGACGCCAAATTTGATCACCGACCTTCAAACTATCCAATTCCCGAGTTTCAGAAACATCGTACAAAAATTAAACATTTTCAAAAATACATTAACGTTTCGGTTTGGGCTCTTCTATGGCGCATTCCTGAAGTCGGGGGCTTTTGAACACCCCTCCTAAATGAACTGTACTACTGTCATCGACCAGTCATCATTGTAAGTATTTTAATATTTATTTTATTAACTTTTGATTATTAATTAAGTATAATAGTTTTTATAATTATTAAATTTTAAATAAAATAAGTAAGAAATTAAATAACGTAGACCAATGGTGGGCATTAACTTGTTAAAAAGTTAAAGTTAAGTTAAAAAGTTAATTTTTTTAACTTTTTAATTTAACTAGTTAGTTATTTTCGTTTTTAATTTATTAACTTATTCAGTTAAATTTTGTATTGTTTTAACTTAGCTTTTTACAGTTAATTATCATTATTTTACAGTTAAGTTAATTAATTTTTTTTTTATCACGTGGAACTATCAGACAAGACTTGGTTATTCTTTCGATTTTGGTAATTTATTTGTCAAATAAAATAATATTATAATATCATCGATTCATAATAATCAAATTATATTTTAATCTATAGTTACTTAAGTAAATACTAAATAGTAATAATTAGTATTTTATCTATTGTATGGGCTTGTTATTTTCATGAATTCTATTTAATAATTTACTCGGTATTGAATAAATCGATTTTTGTTTCGTCTAACTCCAATTAGTGTAGATCTAAAAACAGGTTTAAAATTAAATAGTATACCTAGTTTTAATGTAAAGTTAAAATTGGATATCAATAATATAATATAATATAGGGATTAGGTATCTCTATTGGTAAATACTAAATACGACAATTCTAAAGGACAAAACAAAGTCGTCCGAGATAATTATAAATTATAATTTTAAATTTATAATGACGTCCGTGAAGTTGGCCCCCCCACTTTGACCGATTCCCTCCAAACCTATGCCAATATTTTGCAACATATTTGCAACTATTTGCAACACGCATTTTGAAATTTGCAACTACATAATTTCGCCGCAATCAACGATTTACTTTTGGGGGGGCCAACTTCACCTAGCCCCCCCACTTTGACCGATTCCCTCCAAAGCTATGCCAATATTTTGCAACTTATTTGCAACACGCATTTTTAAATTTGCAACTCCATAATTTCGCCGCAATCAACGATTTACTTTTGGGGGGGGGGGCAACTTCACCTAGCCCCCCCCCCACTTTGACCTAGCCAATGAAAAATACTGAATCTGAAACTTATGATAGGTTAGATAAATGATAAGTGATAACTTATAATAATAATTATTATTTTGATATTTGATATTATGATAGTAAAATAATTATTATCTTTTTCATTTTTTTATCATGGATTCTACCTTTAAATTGTTATATTTTATTTTATATAATTCATATTCAATGTATTTGTAATATATAAATAAAAATAATATGCATTTGTATTTCATGTATATTATACTTTTTAATACATCTTTATTTAAATTAATTAAAAACTGTTTCCTTCTTGTACAAAAAAAAAAAAATATTTGCTTGTATAAATTAAAAAAAAATTACAACATATTTTTTTCTATTAAAAATTATTGAATGTTAATAGTTCTTTAATAATGAAAATAGAAAAAAAATTATTCATCCAAAACATACATTAAAACATGAGGTCTGATTTCACATTTCTTAATTCTTTTTATTTTTCTTGTTAAATCATTATGTATTTCCCAAATCTTTAATATTTTTATGTATGCAATATAATGATCATTAGCATAATGCACTGCACCAACCAATAAATATCTGAAAAAAATATTCAATAAACAAGTTAATATTTAATGGAAATGGTACTAGTATTTTTTTTTTAATCATGATTTGTGGAAAATATATAAGGTGACATAAAGTTACATAATTTAATTAAAATTATATTTTGATTAATTTAAACATATAATTATAATGCTATGATTTCATTAAAAAATTGTGGTATTGGTATTGCCAATTGGTGTACATTTTTTATCAAATTTGTTTTGTTATTTTAAATTATATCTGTGTATTTTACATACTTTTTTCCGTGGGCCATTATTTCTGCTGGTAATTTCTCTAAACTCGTACATTTTTTTTCAAAATACATCTCTATATCAATGAATAAATGTTTTCCCAGATATCTTGTTGATGTTGCATTGCCATCACATTGTGTACAATCAAAATAATGAGGACTTAAATAATTATTTAAGTCTTTCTGTAGTAATTCCACTCCACTTGATAACTTAACAATTATGCTTGGAGATACTAAGTCAGTAATAGTGCATCCTTTGTCACACGTTATCTTTTCAACTACTGATGGTATATCACTCAATAGTTTTGTTACAATGTGTAGCACATTACATTTTGCATCGATAACATATATGCTTGTGACACCTGTATCCTCTTTAAAGATTGTAGACAGTAATTTTAATCGCTCTTTATATGTTGCTTGACTTGTTCCTTTGGTGGCTAGTGATTTACAAAATATTAAAAGTTCATTTGTACTATTATTAACAAATTCCCGGTAGTTTCTATTGTCGAGGAATGCCAAAGAAATAAGCATTACAATAGAGTCGAATGGACAAGTATTATATGCTATAAACCTGAAAAAGTATTTACATTTATGTAGTATTCAACAATATGTTTTAAATATGATCAATGATTTTTCTTAGTATAATTCAATTGATCAATGAACAAAAACAATAAATTGACCGGTATAAAATTAAATCAAAAACCGTTTAAAAAAGTTGTAGGTAACTAGTTTTTTTATATCTATATATATTTGTTATTAGTTTTGACATCGGCAACTATGGCAATTAGAATTTTGTAATGGTTACGGTTGTTATATTTCTTATTATAACGGTTAGGGTTCTAAATTTGAAATATTGAAAAATCTTTTTTATTTTTTTAAATGTGTTCGGTTATAGTTGATTAGACATAATATATTGATTATGTACAGCAAATATTGATAGTAAATATGCAAAAATATGTAAATAAATTGTTGATATTTATCACTTGTATTATTAGTTGGATCCTAAATGGTTATTATTATTATTATGTATTATACATATTTCCTTTGTTTCACACAAAAAACCAACTTTTGGAAATTTTCACTTGCAAGTTGACGTGATTATAAATTTTAAGATATAATAATTATAAATGTTATTTTTCATTGTAATGAAATATTCCGTAAAATATTTCAAGAAAATAAATTTTATGAAATTTTAAAACCCTATAATAACGGTTATTTTAGGTCTTGTACGACTAAAAAATATATTTCCATCATTAAGATGTAAAATGAAATTTGCTACCTACCCTAGTGTAAGTTTGATTTATGCTCAATCTATTTTAAATTTGTATATTTAAAAATTTCTAAATGCTTTACTGCACAGTCTTCACTTTAAACACAATTTAATTTTTGTTAATTCTGTGTTACTAGTTATGAAAGATTTACCTAGTAAATATTATATATATAATAATAATATAATATATATTTAGTTTATTTAAAAAAATATATACTCGTTGAACAATAGAAAAAAAAACCAGTAAAATATTATAAAATATATCTCATTAAAACATATAAAACTTGTAAAAAAATCTGGTTACAATATAAACCGATTTGTGAAACTATTATTGTATTAAAATTATTTTGTGGTGCCAGGATCAGTGACTTGGCATTGACTCGGAAATTAATAATAATATTAAAGAATAAAAGTAAAGACTATTATAATAATTAAATATTAATAAATCATTTATTAAATTTAATTTATTTAAATAATAATATAATAAACTCAATATTTTCGACTAGAAAAAAAATCAATCTACCATAATATTAATACCTAATACAATTAATTATTAATGGAAATATAATATTATATAAAATATCCTGGGCTGTCTTTCTTAAATCGGGTGTCGATTGAGTAAGGGCCGGGTAAAAATATAGTGTTATACGCCGGATACCAGAAAAAAGCTGAATCTTAAAATATTATGTTATGGAGTAATAGCCGGATACAAATTAATCAATATACGATACATACATATACTATTGTATAAAATAATTTGTGTAAGTAATTTATTAAAAAAATTCATATTGGTTAGCAAAATAATTCAAAAGTCATTGATAATGTATACATAAAACTACAACATATAAATACATTTTTAGTATATTAACACATGTATTTAGCAAATATATTTTGTTTGTTGGTTTTTAATGCATATTAATCCAAGCTTAAATAATAACATATTATATAAAAATATGGGGGTTTCGGTTTTCCGCCAAAATGACCCTCACCCGTTATCACCATGGCCGTTTTCCGCCAAAGGTTATATTCCGATTTCCGCCAAAAAAATTAATACATTTTTTTTTTTGAGAACCCCTGAATTGAATCCGTCAAATAATAATGATTACAATGTAGGTACGCTCTATTATTATAGTTATGATTATAGCGATATCCGCGGATAATTGACGAATTATAATTTAATGTGTACTTTTTATATAATTTTAATGTTTTATAATAATAATGTATTATTTGGACGAAAAACTAGTGATGTTTGAAATGTGATATTTTTTTTTTTTTTTTTTTTTTTTTATTATTGTTGAAATGTGATATTTATATTTAAGTATAGGTACTGTTTTTACGTACAATTCGTATATAATAGCGTATACTTGGAAAATATAGTGGGTATACTTAAATAGGTGAATAATAATAGTAAGATAAGATATAGATAATAGTTTATGATCAATATCTGTGTGAGGTGACACGCGTGTGTGATACAAAGTGAAACGCGTACATCGAATCATTACTAATTGATGGATTCAGTTCAGGGGTTCTCAAAAAAAAATGTATTAATTTTTTTGGCGGAAATCGAAATATAACCTTTGGCGGAAAACGGCCATGGTGATAACGGGCTAGGATCAATTTGGCGGAAAACGGTTACGCCCAAAAATATATTACATATTACATCCTTGGCATTTATACAAAATGATTAATTTTACGTTAAGAGGACGCCATACCCGCATGTGTTGTCTTTGTCTTACTAACGTACATCATAACAAATTTTCGTTCAGTAGAATACATTTTGTAACATTAGCTTTAATATTAGAATAAATTTACCTATTATCAAATTTAAAGGTAAGAATATTATCTAGACAATGACATATTATAGCTATTATTAAAGCTATGTAAAATATAACAACTTTAAACTGTTCATAACTCACTTTAAAATGATAATATCATTAAAAGCAATTTCATGGTCGTTTTTTTTTCCAGTTATTCGATTGTTTCATTTAATATAGAATTATTTATTTTATTGATTCAACTAAGAATAATTTATCAAACATAGATTTTTATCTAATTATAATAAAAAAACTGAATAAATCTAGAAAAAAGTTAAATAAAAAATTCCAAATTTAATAAAAATCCTAAATTAATAAATTTACAATTTAAAAAAAAAATGTTTTAATTGAATAAAAAGCTTAAATTAATTTAAAAAGTCTATAATACATACAATAAATAATCTTGATAGAATAAAAAACTAAGGATGGGCAAGTTAATGATTTTTTTTAACTCAGCTAAGTTAATAGACTTGTTAACACATCAAGTAAAGTTAAACAATCTTTTTAAGTTAAGTAAATAAGTTAAATTTAACATAACTTTTAACTTATTAACTCTTTAATGCACAGCTTTATAAAAAACCTAAAAAAAATAAAAATGAAATATTTATAAAAAAAACCCTACATTATAAAAAATACAATATTTGTAAAAAAAAAAAAATGGTTAAGTAGATCAAAATAAAACGTTTAATAAAAAATCACTTAAGCTCTGGAACTTGGAACCTATAAGAAATTCTTTTTCTTATTTGTATTATTGTTCCTCTCCCTTCAGCCAATAACATGGATTTCTGGATACCTACATGTTTCATAAATAACCGTGTACAATGATTTTGGAAGGTACAGTTTATAATTTAAAAATAAAATTTAAATGATATCAATAACCTACTGTTTAAAAAATTAAAATAAAAGGAACCTATATGTGTCAATTAATATTTATCAATTTTAGGAAATGTGTTCTTAAAGTCTTAATGATTTTAGACTTTAATTTTCTATGATATTCACTGTAAAAATGTTGTAATATCAACAAATTTCAAATACAAATCTATATATCTATACATATTTTTTCTGTATTATTTGGTTACAACATAAATACCTACGAATTGAATCCAAAATTTTAATTCCAGAGTTTTTAGCATCATAAACTATAAATTAGGGCATTCAATATTTTAAACTTAAATCATTTGTTATTTATAACATTTTTACGTGCTCAAGTGTCAACTGAATGAGTATAGTTGATCAAATTCAAACTTGTGCCAAGGTTTTGCAAATTTCGTGCAACAATTTGAAACACAAGTTTTAGAATTTGTAACATTGTTTTACGTCCACAACAATAAAACCCGAGGTGCCAAGTGCGTCATTTATATTAAGAATATTTTTTTATGGAAATTAGAATTTTCTATTTATTTGGAATTTTTTTAATCAATAAAGAATATTTCTTATGAATACGGGGTGATTCTTTTATTAAAAAACACTTATTATTTCAAAAAGTATTCATGTTTTTGAAAACATTTTTTTACATAGTTTCAAATTGTTAAAAAAATCGACGTTTTTAAAAAATATATTATATTTTTAAATATTTTTTATGTTTTTTACTTTTTTGAATGACACTATAGAGTTTTAATTTCATATTCCGAAGCAAAATAATTTTCTGAGTATTTTTGATATTTTAAAATCGAATTTAGGACGAGTTATACCGTTATACGTATTTTAAGTTTAGACAAGCGGAGTAGTGGAGAAATATTTTGCGGGATAACCCCGTACCACTCCACTCTGCTTGTCTATTATTCTATTAATATTACTATTTTTATAATGTAGGATTTTTTATAAATATTTGATTTTTATTATTCTTAACTGAATAAATAAAATAAATGATTCTATATTAAATAAAACAATCTAATAACTAGAATAAAAAACGACCATGAAATTAAAATCTTATTTGGTTAAAAAAAGTTAAGTTGAGGACAAAAATCTACATTAATTATTTATATTATATTATTTATATTTATATATATTCTATATATTATTGAATTATAAAAATGTAATTTGAATATAAAATTTCAAAAGAATAAAAAGTTAGTAGCAATTTCTCTAAAGTAGTTTGAAGTTATTAGGTTAAAATGGGAGGCTACAGTTAAATTGCCCCATTTCCACTCCAAGCAAAAATTTTTTTCTGGGGAAATCGAAACCATGCAAACTTCAAAAATTCCATACCAAATTGTAGAAAATTAAAATAATTTTTTCTAAAGAGGTTTTGAAAGATTTAGAGTTAAAGTGGGGGAAGGGGCTACTTCACGGACGTAATGTAATCATTTTTAATAATATACATCAATACACACAAATTACAAATATAATAACCATAAAACTAAAATATTTAATTTCTTATAAGTTCGCTTAAAAGTTAAAAATATTAATTAATATACATATTATTAATAGTTCTCACTAAATATGTGGACAATGTTGACATCATATCAATACATCTGTATTATTTGTGATTTAAATTTTTCACGAAAAAAAATCAAATTTGATCATTCAAGGATAAAAATGGAGTGAGTATGTTATACACAATCACTGTTTATACACTACATATAATATTATATGCGTTAGAAATAATACATAAAATTATATTTTAATATGAAACGCTTAAAACTATATAGAAACATTAGTCTTCCTGGAATTTTTTTCTGCTTTAAGTCTTATTTCTAAGGATATTGATAAAATAGTGTAAATAATAAAAGGTGCCGTTCTTTCAATTCAAGCACTGCAGTTGTGCTATTCAGTAAAATTAATATAACTAATAGGTACTTAATTTAATAATTTATAATCAAATATTATAACTACTTACCATTATAACAACGATGGAAATAAATGCAAAAAAAGATTTAGAAAACACTATGTATAAATAATATATAAATATTATGGACAAAAATTCTAAATCAGGAACATCCAACCACGCTGAATTTCAAACAGAAACAGATCGTCAATAATCGTCAATCGAATAAAATCACATTTGTTTAATATAGTAATAATAATAATTATTATTGTTATAATTATTTTAAATGTTTTTCAGTATGGTCCAGCTAAAAATAAATGTATAATAACAATTAACAATAGAAGGCGGTCTCGGTCGCCGCCGCGTCGTCGTCTCTGTAACATCAACATTAGGAAAAACCGAAAAATAAAATATTCATGAGGTCCATCACAAATCGAACTTATAACTTATTTTTAATTGATTATATCGACAGTCGTCGCGCGTCGTCGTCAAAACGATTGTACAACCATGAATATCTATATATTAGATATTATATGAGCTACGTACTACCAAAATTTTATAATATTTTATAAAATCATATTTTTATTAACATGTTGACGTATGTATATTTACATAATTATGAAATCTCTTTGGGCGTATTGTCCCAACTATAAAGTCGTCTTCGACATATTGTCAAATTTTAAATTATTTTAAGTCAATTGTGTTAGTGGGGAGGGGCGGAGTAATAGCAATTTAAAAAACTTGCTATAACTTTGGTGGAATCAGGTTACAAATTCTAAAAAGTTGATTACAATTAGTTACGAATTAAAACAAATTTGGTAACACATATTTTGGAAGCTTTATGTTGTAGTGGGGGAAGAGGGAAGGGTAGTAATTATTTAATATTTATCTTAAAGGTAAATGCTTTTAATAGTTTTAGAAATATATAAGCTATGTAATAAAAAATATACACATAAAATATAAATATATGTATTACATTTTGAACGGAGTGAACTATGTGTTGATATTACAATAATGAGCGAATAATGTATGTTTTTTTTTGTGTCTGCCATCACCTTTTGGAGTATAAATAATGATTTGATTTTTGACTTAAGCCCAGGGCCGTATTAGCACATAGGCACTATAGGCACTGTGTCTAGGGCCTACGAACATTTTTGGGGGCTACAAAAATAGAATGTCTGGCTACTAATTTTTTTGTTATAATTATCTTATTTAATACTTAAATACGAGGGAATAAAGAAATATTCAAATTGGTGTAAAATAAGTTTTTTTTTTTATGGTTTTAGCAATTTAATTTTCTATATATTTGTAGACCGAGTAAAACTAATTATTTTTAAAATTTATTAAAATTATTATCATATAAAATTTAGATTTAATTTTTTTTTTTTGTTTTCAAAGGACTAACATCGAAATCCAACACTTCCTCTCGACCTCTCCTAAACAGTTGGTTTTATACCCATTTAAATACTGGACACCGCAATGCTGTATAAACGCATAGAAATTAAAAGCACTGTGCCTAGGGCCAAGGCTGCATCTGAAAAAAATGTTGGAGGGGGGTTCAACATTATTTTTTAATATAAATACTGAAAATGCATAGTCAATTAACTTTATTCATCACTATAAAATATTTCTATTTTTAAAAAAATCTTGGGGGTCCGGACCCCTGGACCCTCCAGTTCGGCTTTGTCTAGGGTCTACGTTTGTATTAATCCGGGCCTGAGCCCCCCTTAAAAAAATAAAATTAATCTAGTTGGTACTTTGAGGGGGGGAGGGGGGAATCATCAGTTAAAAATTTCCAGAAGTTTTCAAAAGCGTTAGGCTAAACCACAAAAAAATAACTAAAAATCGGGAATTTATACTCATGATTTTGACACTCGATTTTTTAATTTTGCTGTAACTCAAAAACGAATCAATGTAAATAGGTACTTGAAATTTTCACCAAATGTTTATATTAGCGTTATCTATTTACAATTAAATTTTCAAAATGTTCGTAGGTACTAAAGTATGGAGTTGCAAATTTCAAAATGCGTGTTGCAAATAGTTGCAAATAAGTTGCAAAATATTGACATAGGTTTGGAGGGAATCAGTCAAAGTGGGGGGGCTAGGTGAAGTTGTCCCCCCCAAAAGTAAATCGTTGATTGCGGCGAAATTATGGAGTTGCAAATTTCAAAATGCGTGTTGCAAATAGTTGCAAATATGTTGCAAAATATCGGCATAGGTTTGGAGGGAATCGGTCAAAGTGGGGGGGCAACTTCACAGACGTTTTATAATGCCATATTCCGCGTATTCGTTATAAATACAAGTAGGTATAGCGTATAAGATTAGAAATTAATATTATCGAAATACATATCAAAGAATTTTATTTTTTAGATTTTTATGGATAATTATCGTTGTGGTGGTTTTAAGTTTAAAACTTTTAACTTAATATATATTATATGTATTATATATTAATATTATATTATATTTTAAAATATAATAGTCTAACTAAGATAGTAGAATGATTGAGGGATGAGGATTAAGGTATTTTAATACCATTGATATAAGTATTTAATAGTGTCTTGGTAAATGTTTTTACAAATCAAAATACTAGTGCAATTTATGACTAGAAAAAAAAATTTTTTAACTGAATTAAGTTAATTTTATTTTCCATCTTAACTTTTAACTTATCTAGTTAATTTTTTTTTTGTTAACTTTTAACTTTAACTGAAGGCAATTTAATTGAATTAACTAGCCACAGTTAATTATTTTCATTAACTTGATCACCTTTGGCGTAGACTTAAAAATAATATGCACAATTTATACCAATTTACGAAAACAGAAAATTAAAAGTTCCCATAGGTAGTTTAAATTCAGAAAACGCATAACCATGTGTACTTGGCAACTTGTCACTCGCCGACTAATCAATATATCTATACAAACATTTTTTTTTGAGTTAATTTAATAGTAACAAGCGTAAGTTTAATAATTTTTTCAACATTCAGTTTACATAATAATAATAGATTCATATATTAATATCGTAATTTATTACAGTCTGTTATGTTTGTAAAAAGCCTGGCCATGTGGCCAAGCAATGTTACTGGCGTGATGGTAAGTAGATGTTATTTTTTGTTAATTTTATGACTAATTAGGTCTTTTATTATTTATTAAATAAATATATGTTTCAGCTGCTACTGCTGCTCGACAGTCCCGCTCAAGACTTTCGTCTTCCCGGGGGCAGAGGTCCGAGAGGGAGAGATCAAAGTCTCCTCAGCGTACCTCCAAAAACTCAAAACCACCAAAGAAGACCAATGCAACTACAGGTACGTAGATGCTTACAACTATGTCTATTAAACTCACTCGTTTGTCTATCTGCTGAAAAGGAAATAACTAACACACTTAAAAAAAAAACATTTGCCTTAAATTCTAAATCTTGTAATTTTTTTATTATTTATATTAAGTGGGTATGTTGAAAAATGCATTATCACTTTGACTTTGTGTACGAATGTACAATGTACATGATTTATATCAGTAAACATTTGTTTAAATTAAAAACTGTATCTACACTTCTTTACTTATATTTATATTTTTAATTTCATCGTTTTATTTATACTAATCATCATTAAATAATTACTTATAGACTTAAGGTATCTAAAATGTAAGTATACCTAGTACATATGAAATTTATGTGCAAGTATTTTTTTTTTTTTTAAGTAGATTTCTTAAATCATTATTAGACCATGGCAAAGAAATAAGAATAGTTTAAATAATTTAAATAATATAGCAATAATAATAATAATAATAATAATTTGAATAATTTAAGATTTAAGTACGATTTAAGATCCAATTTTTTTAATTTATCTAAATTTATTAGGTTAGATAGATAATCAATATTTCTAAAAATACAATAATTTCCATTAAGTTACAAGCAGTGGTGGCTTGAGTTTTCAAAACAACCCACCAACTAAATTTACTATGATCAATGTAATTTTTTTATGTTCTTCTTGTGTTAAATTTTTCATTAACTTTTACATTTGATGATGTATTTTTTACTTGAATGATCAATCTTCTGTTATTAATTATGATTAAATCTGTTCAACTTAAAACATTTTTTTCCTCATTTTCGGGGCAGGAGCCAGTCGCTCCTAGTATTCTTATAACAAGCAGCCACTGGTTATGAGAATTATAATTGAATAATTCTGGACTGTAAGACTCATCAGTAGGTGTAAAATGGGGCTTCTGGAACCTAACCAGCCCTCTATCCAGCTGACCCATCTGACCATCTAACCAGCCGCCGCCGTAGCTGAGCCGCCGCCGCCGCCGCCGCCACCCCACCGCCCCCGTCACCACCACCGCCTCCGCCGCCGCCGCGTTCCCGCCACCCCACCACCGCCCCCGCCACTACCATGGTTATCATATTATTGTACACGTACTATATTACCGTACTATATTACCGTACACATATTAATGTATATAATATTCAACAGTTATCATACACAGAACTATTTTATCATATATTCAACAGATAACGCTATCTATCCCTGTTGTTATCACATATTACAGGCATATTACCATTTGAAAAATTATAGTATAACAAGCATGTAGAGTCTTGTCTGCATTACAAACAATAGTATTATTCAATAATCTAACATGTTCTGACATGCATACTTTAAGCCTGTAGAAGAAATCCCTACCATAAAATATACATGTGAGGGTTTCAAAATCTGATATGAAATCAGTCTATCTCCACTCTTCGTTCGATTAAGTGCGTTGTTTTGTGATTAAATTTTTGAATATGGCTGGTTCGATTGAAAACATGCGTGCTGTTTACAAGAAGAATGTTTTTACATATGTGCCTCCGTTACCACCGGCTAACCTAATCGATTGCAGTAATTTTTTCCTTGATTTTTCATCTCGCAAGTTTTTAAACATCGGACTCGATCCGACAGATGAATTCAACACCGTGATTCACATTATAACACCATCACGTTTTGTAAATATTTCCGCCGATTTTCTCAAACGTATTTTCCGACTTATGGGAAACATTTTATCATTTATACTTGAACAACCACAAAAGTATAAGCTTAATTTATTTTTGGATTCCGATTCAATTACAATATCTAGTATGGTGTACCAAGGAGAGAATATGCTCATTATAGAGTCTAAAATTCAAGACGGATATCGCATACTGTTAAATCGTAACGACTTATTAAAGTTACAAGATTTAGAGTGGTCAATTTTCGAGATCATCGAGAGAAAAACCAAAATCGTTAAACCGCTCGTAATACAGCAAATTAATCAAATCGCATCATACTTAAAAACAAATACCAAGGTTGAAACTAGAACGCTTGAAGATATGACAATTCGCGTGAAAAGCATTAACAACATTTGCATTGCAACACATGTAAATGACTACAATTTCACAAATCAGCTTCAATTACATGCAGCTGAACATATCGCACAAAGATGGTTGGACGAATTAGAAAAAGATGAGGTAAGAAAAAAAAATATTTTTTATTTTTCTCATACCAATATTAATATATTATATTTTATAGGGATACGAGAAACCTTTTTACACTATATTTAATGAGGTAATATAACAAAACCTACTTTATAAAAAACAAATATTTTAATATTTCATGTTTTAGGAAATTCTTTCTGATATCTCCCCTCCATCACAGACAAGCTGTACAGACGAAAACGATGGACCATACGGCCCGCAATACAATACTTATACAGACGAAAACGATGGACCATACGGACCGCAATACAATACTACCAACTCACTACCCAAAAGACGACACACTGTTTAATGTACTTTTGTGTAAAAATATTTTTGTATAAAATTTGTATAGTATTTGTGTAAAATAAAAACAACTCAGTTATTTTTTAAAAAAAAGTTTTCTTTTTATTTATTAATAATAAGGTAATAAAAATATTTACAAAGTAAAAATAATATATTTACAAGGTATAAAAAAATAATTACAAATAGAAATAATATACATATTTATGTATAAAAATTACAGTTTTCTAACATCACCGCTAAACGGGTTATAAGTTATAATCTGATCATGTAAAATTAAACAATAAGCTGCAGTTTTCTCAGGAATAACCGTATCCGTTTCAAATTCTACTCGTAGGTCTATGGTCGATGCTTTTACGTTATCATTCTGATGTGATAAATCGACAACGACGATTGGAACATATGTTTGAAAAACATTTTTTGATAACAATGGTTCAGAATAATCTCTCTCGTAATACGATTTTTGAAAGTCTGTATAGGCTTTATACAGTAAGCTGATGGTATTATTTTTTAAATCAGCACGAAAGTCTTCATATGGAAACACTTCAGAATTTAAGTGTACCTTAAGATTTTTTAGTTGGCAGTGGTCAAAGCGCCCAGCGTCGTTTTCTATATTTTTTTTTCTATCTGTTTGTAATCCAAACAAAATAAATCTAGGTTTTTCAAGCAAGCTGCTAGACTTTATCGTCCATGAATGTGAAGTATTTCTAGGTAGTACAGGATATTCACATAGATCCCAGGTTCTGAACGCACATGATAACGTTTTACGTGAATCTATCACTTTCAACAGTTTTAATTTTTCTTTATCATTAACTCTGATTATAGGCATCTTCCATATCACTTTAATCAATTCAATCGTAATTTTTTTATTTTTTTCAACGTTTTCGGGGGTTACGGTTTGCGTCATACGTAATGCGTCTAAATCGGTAGACGAGCGATTTAAAATCAGTTGTAGATTGCAATTTAGTAATATTTTTTTATAATCTTCGCAAAATCCGAATAAATGTTTTAGAGGTATACAACCGGTAAATACATCGTTGCTCATAAAATTTTTATTATCTTCGCCGTCCAAGCCCGAGTCCCAAGCACAATTGTCTAACGTATTCAAGTCACTTGGTGTATATGAACAGTATGCTTTCAGGCAATACGACACTCCGGGTGATTTCAATTTTTGTATTTCTATTCCATTTATTTCATATCGCATTTCGGAGAATAAAAATGCCAAACCATTATTCGAAAAACGTACGTCTCCTTCAGAATCTAAAGGTTTTCTTAGCTTTCCTTCAATGTAAATATAACTTTCACACGGTAGAGTGTAAGATTCCATATTTTGAATATTTATTCTAATTTCATCATTGTATGAAAAAGACGTGTTTGAATACGGCGTGAACGAATGATATTGCATTTGAGTTATTTTACAATCGTCGACATAACCAGCCGTTACATCTAAATATGTATCATCCATTATTGTAGTGAACGAAGAAAATCCAAGTTATTTTTCGTGAGCTTGAACTCGTTGTTTTTCGGTTTAGATATAGGTGTTGACTTCTTAACTGCAGTCACTTTAATGACGGGTTTTTTTTTGCAGTAGTATTTATATTAAACTTGAGCACCATCTTATCCGTGTGTTATTTGTAATCGAATCGTAATTGGTTCACCACGTAAATTTATCAATCGATCTTTATGATCTTTTAGTATGATTTCAACTTTACTTATAGAAGTAGTATTAAGACCATAAAAAACTAAATGTCTAGGCACTTCAACAATTTTATAGCCCACAGCAACAGTCGGATAAAATTCATGTATAATCTGACTCGGCGATCCGTCACAAAATGAGTCGGTTATTAAGTTGCACTCTATTTTTATACAGTTTATTTTCATTATGTTGACTGTATTTTCAGATTCGTGTGTAGTACCAGTAGTATATACAACATTTCTAAATCCTAATAATGTTGCTATACTGTTTTCGATTGAAAAGTCAATCTCATGGCTACAGGATATCATACACTTTAACGTGTTACCATCTGATTTTAATTCGAAAAAAGTTATATAGTCGGGCTTCAACTTGTGTATAACAAACTCTAAATCTTCCAACTCATACGTTCCAGTAGGTATAATTACGTTTTCAACTTGTCCAATCATATTCCGAAAACCTATGGTATTGCAACCAGGTTCTATGTTTGGAATTGAATTATTTGTTAGCAAGCTCAAAAGACATATTTGTGCTGTATTTTCTACCTCTATGGGCGGAAAAATATCGCATGACAGTTCACTAGAGTTTCCGTTTAACGTTATCGTGTACATGATAAAAATTGTATACACAAGTGTCCACAGTTTGATGTATTAAATCTCTGCTCTGTGTTGTAATTGTAATTAATATCGCATCCTTGAAAATATTTCTGTACTTCTAGCGGAGGTGCTAAATTTCCAAAGCTGTCGTAATATTTTACTTTTTTTCCGATTTTTTTATACGCTACCCAATGCGTACCTGTACCGTTTTCAGTGTCCAAGTTAACAATCGCCGATTCAAATCGTTTAGGACGAACGGGCAACTTATCTCTAGTAAACACGCCGATGAAATGTGGTATTTTCAACAAACGTGCGATTTTTATAAGTTCGAAATCGTACAACGCTCTCTGGGTAACGTAGATATTAGTTTTTTTTCGTCTTTACTCTCCCACCACCATTTTTATATGGTGTGATATATAGACCATCGCCTATTTTGTACGAGTTGCCTTTATATGGCGTCAGGTACAAACCATTTCCCAAATGTGATGGAACGTTCCTCTTAAATTCATTAGCCACCTTAACAACGTTGGCAACTCCACCAGTCAGAGCGCCTAGAGCTGATAAGCCAGCGAAAATCGGAATAAGTGGTAATGCACCACCTTTTTTCGGAATGTTTACTATTCTCGGAACTTTTGTCTTTGTAGATTTAAATGTTTTTCGTGCGACGGCTACACACTTTTTTGTTAATTTCATTTAATATTTTCACCGACATTTTTCTTTAAAACGTTTTTAGTTGCTTTAACCGCTGCTTTAAACCCACAATCACAACCACCACCAACTTTACGTTTTGCCTTCATGGCGGTAGTCACACCCCAAGCTACAGCTTTTTCTTTTAAACCAGAATTTTTCGATTTGAACCTTTCCCAGGCTCGCTGTTCTAATATATGATCAGCTTCGTTACGATCGGCGATAGAGTTACTACGTTCGTATGCGATATCGTGGTCTCTACACGCAGCGTCTAACGGGTTTATACCTTTATCACCACGAACTAAACGTTTTTTCAATTTTGTACCAGGTCCACAGTATTGATAACCTACAAAAAAAAAATTAAAATATTATTATTATTATTATTATGATAATATCGGATTTAATAAACTTACCAGGCACGTGAAGTTCGACCGGTAATTTGTTTATAAGCGTGTTAATAAGCCCCCCACCTTTATTCTTGTTGCTTTTTCGAGCGAGTGACATTGTGTACTGATGACATTCTCATCACAACATAGATATTTATATCAAAATGAAATTCATTAAACAAGAAATCGAGCTTACAGTTGAGAACGTAGATCCTCCTACTTCGTTTCAAAACTATAGACACGGTCTGCTTCTACCTAATACGATACGTCGCTTATTGTGGTCCATCCGGCTGTGGAAAAACGAATTTAATGTTTGCATTATTAACTAATATAAATGGAATAAGATTTCACAACGTTTACATATATTCGAAAACTCTGGATCAACCGAAATATAAAATGTTGAGTAATATCTTATCAGATATCGAAGGAGTACAATAATTTACGTTCTACGAAAACGAACAAGTTATTGAACCTGAAAAAGCCCTACCAAACTCTGTGTATATTCTAGACGATATTTTGACAGAGGGGCAAGGAGTATGTAGATCAATCTTTGCAAGGGGAAGGCATAACCTTATAGATGTGTGCTATCTAGCTCAGAGTTATTCAAGAGTACCAAAACAACTTTTGCGTGATAACGCTAAACTTATCGTTTTATTTAAACAAGATGAAACTAATTTAAAACATGTTTACATGGAGCATTGCTCTGGTGATATGTCGTATACAGAATTTAAAGATTTCTGTACATCGTGTTGGCGTAAGGGGAGGTTCAACTTTATCGTAATAAACAAAGAGTGTGAACGCGATAATGGGCGTTATCGTCACGGCTTCGACACGTTTGTTATTATATAAACTTACGTTTTTAAAAAACATCTCATTCACGATCATGGACGCCAGTGGTGAAGTACTCGAAGAATTGATAAAAGCAAAAGAAAATATTAAACGAAAATATACTGCATTAAAACAGGAAAAGCCGATATTCAATCGATAGTAACAGAAACATTTAAACCGATTATCGATCCGTTAAACGAAATACAAAAATCTACTTTGGATAAAATTATAGACAACACTGAAGATTTACATTTTTATCAAATAGATGAATTGTTAGATTCATACAGCATAGACAAGACGTATGGTCCTAAATTACAGCCTAATAAAACGGTACGTTTAGGTAAAAAAGAAATCAAACTTGTCGAAAATACAATAATTGTTGATGATACTACATACCCGTTAACACAGGGTCTCTGTAGTTTAATATTTTAAAAACCCCGAAATTATATACCGAAAACGATTTAAAAACATATAAATCTATATTAATTCAAACATCAGTTCTTTTAACGTCAAACAGCAAACAAATTAAAAAAGGCGGTAATAAATACAGAGATATAATCACAACATTATTTCCATCTGGTAGTGGACTATCTGTACAATTACAGAAACATACACTTCAATATTGGAACGATCCGAATGAATTGGTTTCCCGTTTAAAACTACTATTAGCATCAAAAGCTGCTGGCAATACAGGTGTTTCCAACGAAATACTATCAATTTTCGAAGAATTACACGAAGCTGGTTACATAAAACGTATACCAAATGTCTAAGCGAGATATCGCATTTGAACTACACAAACCTGCTAGAAAAAATTACATACGACGTATAGTTAATGTATACGGAAAAAATGATCTATGGCAAGCTGATCTGGTTGAAATGATACCATATTCGAAAAAAAATAAAGGTTACAAATATATTCTATGCGTCATAGACTGTTTTACGAAATTTGCATGGGCGATAGCTTTAAAATCAAAAACTGCTAAAGAAGTTTCAAATGCAATGTCGAAAATATTACTCAAACATTCACCAAAACTACTACAGCTTGATAACGGCAAAGAATTTTATAATACAACATTCGATAAACTGATGAAAAAGTATAACATACACAAATATTCAACGTATAGCACCAAGAAAGCATGTATTGTAGAACGCTTCAACCGTACATTAAAAGAAAAAATGTTTAGAGAGTTTACTGCACGAGGTTCATACAATTGGATTTCTATTTTACCTTCATTGATTAATGAGTATAATAATACAAAACATAGAACAATAAGGATGACTCCGACACAAGCTGATTTAGATCCAACATCAGTTGAAATAAAAACACGCAAAATTATTAATAGAAAAAATAGTTTAAAAATTGGTGATTACGTTCGTATAAGTACATATAAAGTGTATTTACAAAAGGTTATTTACCAAGTTGGTCTGCGGAAATATTCAAAATTATCAAAATTAATCAAACCATGCCTATTACATATCAATTACAAGATTATACAGAAAAACCAATTGCTGGCTGTTTTTACTCTGAGGAAATATGTAAAACAAATTACCCAAACGAATATTTAATCGAAAAAATTATTCGTAGGAAGGGGACACAGATATTTGTAAAGTGGCTGGGGTTTGACAATACACATAATAGTTGGATAAATATAAGTGACACTAGAAAATAACTTTAGTTGAGTTTCTACTATGAACGTGTTCGGTAGTTCTCAGTCTGGTGAAATAAAAAAAATTAAATTTCAAAATCTTGAAATACAATGATTTGAAAAAAAAAAATTACCTGCTATAACATAGTCAACTCAATAAGATTGAAACTTATTTTAAAGACAAATCAAATGTCTTACAGGCATCATTGACATTCAATACATTCTTGGAGCGAATAACAAATATATGATTAAAGAGATGTCTATTGTAGACACAGAAACATGGGCTACTCAACACTGGATTTTTAAAAATTCAAAATCTAATCAAGATAATAAACGTCGAAAAACTAACAAGTGGCTACAAAATTTTCATCAGCTATCTATAGATTATGGTGATATTGAGTATGAAGAACTTGGCAGAATATTGAATTCGTTAAAGTTTGACTGTATTTACACCAAAGGCGAACAGAAAAAACAACTACTTATAGAGTATATACCACACGTTGCAGTTATCAACATTGAAGACTTGGGTTGTCCTCGACTGGATCAAATATGTGATGAAGAAAATTTACCTTGTTGTATCTTTCATAAGGACTTAAATCCTAAATATTGTACATTTTATAAAGTGTTTGCTTTAAGAAAATGGTTTGTAAATAATTCATAAAATTGTAATCATGTTTTTTTATTTCAAATAAACAACATATTTTTTTATTTCAAAATTGAGTTTTATTTCTATACCATACTAACTATCAAAGAAAATGGTTTAAAGTAAAATATACAAGTACAAAAATATGACATAGGAAAAATTATACATACAGAAATAATCTTTACAAATATATACTACTAACTATAATATTGACAAAGAAAATGGTTTACAGTAAAATATACAAGTATAAAAAAATTATACAGAAATAATTTATAGAAAAAAATATTTACAAAAATTAAACAAGTATAAAAAAATTATACATACAGAAATAATCATTACAAATATATAACTAACTATCTAGTTCTGCTTCGAGTTCCTCCCTATAAAATTCAAAATTATTAATTAAAAAATAATTAAAATATATATATATATTTATTTATATACTCACTCTATAGAATAGTGTCCATGAGCTAGGGTGTGTACTTTGTCTTCAAGTATAACCCTTTTATCATCAAAACTGTTATAAGTTAATTTATCGGATTTGATGGTCTTTAATTTGTGTTTGAATGAACGGATAGAGACGTTTGACGTTGTTACTTCCAAACTGGTATCACCAAACAAACACCGTTTATGATCTTGAAAGGTCATATGGTTTCTAACAACATGTCCACGGATTCCTTTTGCTTTGATTTTCTCCTTATCTTCTAAAATGTAAGCGTAGGACTTTGCACGGAGAGCACAAAACTCTCTCATAATACGTCCATCGGTTTCATCAGAAAATAGCCCAGGAATCTTCTTTCTCTCAGCAATGTAACACGGGTGGTCACGGGGTAGATTTGCAGTGTCCATTCGATTCAACAAGTTTGGATTGTTCAACAGATCATTGTAAAAATCATCAGTTTGAATATAGTACACCAATGAATCTAAAATAATAAATTAAATTAATACCAATGAAACTAAAATAATAAATTAATAATAATTTACCTGTATCTGTATACATGAGCTCAATTTTATCATCATAATGTTTCTGCATTACGTTATAGTGATAGTCATACATTAAATACTTGGAAATTTCCAGCACTGCAAAACCTGATAAAAAATTTAAAATATTAATATAACAATAAAAAATTTAAAATAAATGTAATTTACCTATATAAATAGGTTTACAAAAATCAATGATTTTGTTTTCTAATGCAACTGCATTTAGAGTTTCATTGTATGTGGTACAGTGTTTGAATGTTGACTGATTTATCAGTTTTTGTAAACGACGATCACTAGACACCAGTTCCATTTTTATTCTTTTCCGCATAGACTCCATGGTTTTCCCAAAAACCGCATTATTTAAAAGTTTGAAAAAGTCTTTCTCAAAGTCATTTGCTGCTTTTTTTCGCATCTCTGTGTTTAGTGCTATGTATGAGCAGCAGCCATGGTGATTGATTAAACTGAACTACTCTATGAACCTATAATAAAAAATAATTATATTATAAATGTAAAATAAAAACATTTATACATTTACTTTTTCAACTATGAGTCCATTGGCTATAGCTTGTTGGAGGTTTCGGTAATGAATAATATAGTTTTTTTTCGACTGAAGTGTTGCCATGAGTTTTTAACTTTTGAACCAGCTGGGATACCGTTTTGTGGTAGGAAGGTAAGTCGTTGTGTTTATCATGGAGTTCTTTTGGATAAGTAATGTCAACTTCATATATCCGTCCGATGGGTGATGTATCGTTCAAATCATTCAGCGCTTCTAGTTTAGGTTCAACCCACTTAAAACCACCATAGGGCATGTGTTGTGACATTGCCCAACCGTATAGATTATTACCTAAAAAAAAAAAAAATAAATAAATAATATTAAAAAATAATTAAAATATATGTATATGTATACTTACAATCTTGATAAATTAACCATGATTTGGACTTTGTTGGATCATAATCTGGGGTCTTTTCATTATTAGCTTTAGCATACCTCATACTTGCTTGTGTCAAACCGCCTCGAATTCCTATAAAAAATTTATATTATAAATGTAAATTTTTATATATAATTATTATTATAATTACCCTTTTCAATCATCAACAGCATATCATACTCTGTGAGTAACTCTAATTTGACTCTGGTATATTTTAACATACAATCAAAGGAGAATCCTGGTGCTGTATAGTAAAAAGATGGGTCCAAACAGTATGTGGTTAAACATAGGTCTCTGAAGTTCTCAAACACGTCAGCCAACAATAAAACATCAATTTTCAGATATAGATCACTGTATTCACCCAAAGTCTTGCATCCAAAGTGACTCCAAACAGTTTTTGCATGTTCATAATCTTCTTCTTGTATATTTGATTCTGTTAGTGTACTGTAGAAATCTGCTTTCTCTGGTAAATTGGTTTGCTCCAGCTTGTTCCAACCATCCGTATACTCATAAGGGTAAACACCTTTACGAGTAACGAGTGGCAAGTCTGCGGTATTAAAATGTTTAGCTGTTTCTCTAAACTTTTCGAACCCTGGTGTTAATAAATTTTCCGAGAGTGTTGATAAACTTGAAGCCATAAATCTTAATGTGTCGATGAACCGTATTGAAAAGTTGTTGGAAACGTGTTTTGAAAATGAGATGAATTTTTCTTCACTGTTTGGTATACAGAAATTCTTTTCACATCGAGACCGAGTTCAGTTACAATAAAATGTGCATCATAATTCGATAAATTGTGAAAAAAAACATGGTACAAAATTTGGTGTTTGAAGCTTGAGGTTGCAGGTATTACACAATGTTTGTCGAAATTTACCCGATAAGTGACAGTGATCAGCAACTTTATGGTTCCCACAGAGAAACCGTTTTTACATAAATTACATGTCTTACATAAATTATGTGCTTGTTGTTGTTCTGTAGTAAAGGTTATGGTATGTTGGTTTGTAGTAATTTTTCAATGTTTTCAGCTATTTCAACGATACTCTTCACAAAATGTTCACCCACATTCTGATTATCTTCATCGCCACGAAAAATTATAGGTGAAGTTGGAATATTAAATTGTTCAAGCAGTTCTGCGGGAACGTCGTTATTTGCTTTAACCATAAAACCATAACTCATGGCCTCGTGTTTTTGAATAGCTTTTGTATTGTTTCCACATTTTTCATCTGATTTTTTTAGTAGTGCTTCAAAATCTGCATATATAACTATCGGATGTCGTTGAGTTTTTTTCCATGCGTCGAATTCTAACATCGATCCAGGAGCAGGCATTCGAGGTAAAATTGGTTTATGTGTTCCGCATATTAACTTGTGTTCTTCAAATCGTATGCGCTCATTTAATTCGTATTTATTAATATTTAGAGGTTCGAACGATGTAAAGCAACGTTTACAAAATACAGCGCTTGCTTTATGTTGGGTTTTCTGTGATCGCACAAGTCGGGAAAAATTAGAGATGTAGGTAAAATGAGAATTTTCATCATCGGTTATTAGTAACAAGTCGAAATGATCTGTTTTTTCTTCATCTACCACCTTCAATGGAAACACTTCATATTTTGGAAATTTTTGCGGTGGTTGGAAATGTTTTTCGAGTCCGTAAACATTGACAGTTACATTAGGATTATTTTTTTCGAAAATGTTAACCTGATGTAATTTTGTCGGGAACGTGATACCGGAAAAATTATATTTTTCTTCGTGCGTTGTATAATTTTCTATACGTTGTTTATTTGAACCTGTAACGTGTTTTGCTAATATAGCCCACTTGAAGCACTGTTGGTCTGAGTTTTGCGGGTTGATTACAGCTTTTTTTCTTTCAATGAAATCAGGTAACGGAATATAAGACGATGCGCTCATAGGCGTATATTGATAAACACCTAATAATATTCCGTCAATACACTGTAGCGTATAACCACTTCCCTTGCTAGAATATTCGTCTTGTTCAGCCATTAATTTTATAATGCCTTCTTCAACAATTTCCCGTACACCAGTTTCGGCAAAAATCGGTCTAGCTGAGGTCTTAAATGAACGGTTCTCTGATGTATTATCAACATTTGGAATATTGTATGTAGCTTCCAGCTTAAATTAAACTTGATCGGATGTTTAGACGCTTGTGATTTTAGTAACTCGACTAATTCAGATTTAATCGAATTAAAAAATTCAATATAGTTTTGAATATTTTCGATATTTTTTGCGTAATACCATACGACTTTTCTATTTGCAGAGAGACGAAATTTCGATAAAGCCGGGAGACTGTACAAGAAGTAAACGTGCTTTTTTAGCTTTGATAGCAGATGTAGTGTTTGCGGAAGAAGTACGTTTTCCGTTATCGGTTGTAGTGTAAGAATCTTTAAAAAAATAATAAACCTAATTAATATCTAAAAATGTGTTGTCGAAAATGTCGCGAGTAATAAAATATAAATACCTGTATTAGCGTCTAGCATTTCATATGCGTCCATTGCAAGTATACAAATATCGTCATCAGATAACATGTTTGAACCACCAGCCGGTATATCTGGAACAGTTATTTGTGGTACTATCTGTATATCTTCACGTGCGGCGGGTTGACAATGAGCAGGCACGTTAATGATACCTTGAAAAAATTATTATAAATTAATATAATGAATGATGAAAAATAATATTATATAAATACGTACCATGAACATTTTTATGGTGTCTATTAAGATCTGACTTGTATTTAAATGTCGTTGGGCAAATAGTGCACGGGAAACGTATACCGGTATGTGTTTTTTGGTGTCTATTAAGATGTGACTCGTTTTTAAATATCGTAAGGCAAATAGTGCATTGGAATCGAATTCCGAGATGAGTTTTTTTTATGAGTCAACAAATTACGCTTCGCGTTAAAAACCGATGGACACTTATCGCATTTAAACATGTTTAAATAAAGTGTTTAAACACTTGGAAAAATTGTTAATACTGTTGTGTGAAAACGCGGAGATAATACGTACGAAATGGTTGTCTAGAACAGACTGAACGTACATCGACGGGTAACGGAGCAAGTGTCTTAGCATTTGCGGTGGTGAAGATAAATTAAGCCAGGGTTAGGTAAAATATTATTTGGGAATTAGGTATATCACTATAGATTTTTAACTATTTTGGGTATCATTGTATTGAACAGAGCATCGATAAAATTCCTGAAACTGACCTGCACGTGTCGAGAATAGACCGGTTGGGACAGGACATTTTCGATAACAATAGAATACACTAGTGTTTTTCGATCAAATAGTCTCGTAAAACCCAACGACGTATTATTTAATTTGTAACACATTTTATATATGATTTATATAACTCACCTAAAGATGTGATTGTATGTTTTTCACCATATCTCCTCCTCGTCATAATTATCATGGAACTTTTTTTTTTTATAGATATAATCTAAAATCTTATAACTATAGTCTATATTTAACGAATCTAAAATTAAACAGCTAATTTTTTTCTTTTTTCCTAATTCTAATTTTTCTCCTAATTTTAAATCTAAATTAAATACAATGCTACTTAAACTAATATTTACATTATTTAACTTATTTAACTTATAAATATAAATCTTATATAATAACTCCTCCCAATAGTTTTTTCCTATGGAGGAGGAGTTACGAAAAAAAAAACACTTATTTAATAATTTATCTATCCAATTGTTATGATTTATTTGAAATATATAAAAATTACAAACTAAACTATTATCTAATAAATGAAGCTTCCATTGGGAATGCCCATCGTCGCAATGTAATTGATAGGCTTCTTCGAATATTTCACGTAAGAAAAATTCGATATCGAAGCTCGAGTATTTGGTTATGTCCTCGATTAACCATTGCGGTCTACCAATAAACTTATTATTAATAAACTTATACCATTTTGAGTTTTTTACAAGATGGTATTTACTACAAAATTTTTTTTTCCTTAACCTACAATTTAAACATAACGAATTTAGACTACAATCTTTACAAGTAACCTTAATTAATTCTTCGAATGAAGTATTTAAATAAAAAATGGAATACTTCAAATACTAAAAAAAAAAATAAAAAAAAAAATCTTAGATGTATTACATATAAAAAAAACTATAAAGGTACTTACGTGTCATGAGATCCATATTTAAAAGAAAAAAAAAATGTACAGAAAATGTATGTAGAAATGTGCTTTTGCTTGTTGATCGACAAAAATACAACTAATTTCGAAAAACTCTGGTTTTCGAAATCTTAGGATACATTTGACTTAAAGGACCCAGGGTATATTATATGAGTTAAATAGAGTCTAGACAGACGGATACTTACCTGTACTATTGTTTGTTAGGGATTTCTTTTTTTAGTGAGGTGTGTATTCAGACATGAACGTTTTAATTTAAATGTGTGACAATACGCAGTGACGATCTATGGTGGTCATCGAGGGATGAGGTAGATGAAATATACATTTTGTTTTGATCATACAGATATATTTATTGAAAGGAAATAACTGTTGAATATATATTAATATGTGTACGGTAATATAGTACGGTAATATGTGATAACAACAGGGATAGATAGCGTATGATAATTCGTCTGACTATTGTTCACAGAATTTATATTTATTTTGGAATTTATACTTTTTATTTTCACTTACAAATATTTTGCTTACACAGGGTGCTTTGCATAAAAAATATAATATTCTGGGATAGAATCGAACCGGGATATGTACAAACGTAACCAAACATATATTCCCCCGCTACTATTCTACCCCATTGACATGTATCATCAAAACTGATACATTCAAAGAAAAAATTACACGGCCATATGAAAAACTTACTAGCCAAGCATTTACATGATGTGAGTACAATAATATGATAAAATAGTTCTGTGTATAATAACTGTTGAATATACATTAATATGTGTACGGAAATATAGTATGGTAATATAGTACGGTAATATAGTACGTGTACAATAATATGATAACCATGGTAGCGGCGGTGGGGTGGCGGGGACGGCGGCGGCGGCGGGGGCGTCTCAGCTACGGCGGCGGCTGGTTAGATGGTCAGACGGGTCAACTGGATAGAGGGCTGGTTAGACGGGTCAGCTGGATAGAGGGCTGGTTAGGTTCCAGAAGCCCCATTTTACACCTACTCTCATCTAAAATTTCAGGAGTATAATCTAAATTCCTATGATGTTACAGTAGCAAAAATTAGAAAAAATGAATTGAAATCTGATGATGTTGAAATTGAAGAAGTGAATATATCGCTATTTGATATGCCTGGTGAATACTCTCTTGGGCATTGTATTGCCCAAGACATGCGCATGAGTGCGGGCATTGCCGTAGATTTTAAGTTAATGAACAAACATTTTTAACATAAAATATCAACAGTGATTTTCATTTTAGCTAATCTGTTGGTTAATTATGATTTAGGAGGATCTTCGGGAGAATCGGCGAGTTAATGGACCAAAGACCAAATGTTGGCACAGTAGCATATTTGCAACACCAGCATAATAAATATATATATTATTTAGTAACAAAAACATTCAGTAACAGTAAGCCGTCATACAGCAATATAACACTGTACAGTATATTTTTAAAATGTACATAATATAATAGGAAATAATAATAAGAAAAAATTTGATCACTACATACCTGTAACATTGGACGAATCGGGCATGTATTTATATCCCCAATATCAATATCCTCAGAAGGCAACTTTAGTACACCAACGAAGTAAACCAACGAACGCTAACTCGCTGACACGATATCGAGTCTTCAAGTGGAACGGACGTCATTTAGTCGGTTCAACTTTTCTTTGTCTTAATTTAATTTTATTGTATTAAGTAATAACTAATAACCATAGGCGTGCGTAGACTTCGGTTTCAGGGGCAGCAAGAGATTAATTCGGCCCATTCTTCAAATTCACCATTAAACCCAGCCCATAGTTTTACTATTTTTGCTATTGGGTATCAAAATTAAAGTTGTATTGATTATTTGTTTATTTGGATAAACAGTTGTACAGTAAGGTACTAAGCCACTTAAGGTGTACTTTTCCACAAGCCTATAGTTAATAATATTATTTATAATATGATAAAATAAAAAAAAACATTAATAATAATATAAAGTATATATTTTAAAAATAATAATTAAAGTAATAACAATTGGTTGTAAATAAAACAATAAAACCTCTTATAAACATTCATACACTTTTTTCACAAACTTATAATACTAATCTACGCTCTACAGGTAATAAATTTTTAAATTCATCAATTACACTCTCAATATTTACAGAAGAAGTTAATTCTTGTTCGACAAATAGAAACAATAATGCATTTAGTCTATCTTGTGTCATGGTAGATCTAAGTTTGCTTTTAACGATTGTAAGTTTAGAAAAACTCCTCTCACAACCACAACTCGTGACAGGGATAATAACAAACATTTTTAAACATAGAAAAAAATTATTAAAAATATTTGATCGATCACATTTGTTTAACCAGTCAAGCCACTTATAAACAGAACCAGAACAAGTACCTTTAGGAGTATCTTCTAATTGTTTCAAAAGGGTTATCTCAGAAATTAATGATTCTTTAGAAATATGGAAATATTTATTTAATGCAACTCCAATAGTCCAATTACGTAATAGCTAATCGCTATTTAATATCGTCTATCATTAATGTTGTGGCGGGCCAGCATCGTCATGGCATACGCATATTAGTGTACGATATTACGATAACGTTAAAAACCCAGTTTATTTTTAGATTTGTTGACCATAAATGATAGTAATATTTTCGATTAAAAACCATGGCTATTTATTTTAATAGTAGACACGAGACAGTTTTATACTGATAAATTCTATAATCATAAAATATTCATATCTATAATTGACCAAAAAAAAAAAAATCATTTGTGGAAATATAATTTTACCGAGGCCCATTATTTAATATTATCCGGCCCCGGTAGCCCCAAATAAAGTCCAGGGGCAGCATATGCTGCCTCTGCTGCCCCCGTGCGCACGCCTATGCTAATAACTAATACGTATCGGTTAAATTTACAGTTTAATTGGTTTATAAATTATTTAATTGTTACTATATAATTAATAATTTTGTTATTAAGTTTTTGGCAGGTAAGCAATTACAAATATTTTATACTTGTTCTAATTTAAAGAATAATATGTATTTTTATAATTATGATTTATTTTTTACATTTTAATTTTTATGTAAATAGTAAAATATGTTTACATTATTATATTAATTCATTAATTTATTTTTGAAATAAAAATATATTTTTTGTTATAAACCAATCAGAATCCAAAATCTTGAACTACTTAGGTAATAAATAAATAAAATATAACAATATTACACAACTTTTAATTTGGTAACAATTTTGATTAATAATTTTTTCAAAAATGAATTATTATATTTAGTTCTATTCAAAAGCTTTATAACAAATTAGATAACAAACATTGTGTGATGTCTTAAACATTTAAAGGACCCATTTTACATAATATTTTTGCATACAATTTATTATAATATTCAGTAGTGTACAATAGAGCCCTGCATGGGCCGTGCTTGTGTCACCGAAATCGGGTTCGGGCTGGGCCTGGCCCTTCATTTCAGTATTAGTTGGTCGGGCAGGGCTTCATTTATATTTTATAATATTGATTGATAAATGATTTCATTTAAATTTAATTTATCATTTGATTTCTATTGACAAGACAAATTACCAATAACCAGAAATTCGGAAATACGTATTTTACAGTAATCTATTTATAACTGTGGGAATATCATTCTTCTACTCAATAAGATACTCCGTATTCTATATTCAGATATCATTAATATGACCGAGTACCGACCGACCAATGGGACAAGTTTAATGTATTGACACTTTATAGTCTATATAAATTTTCTTATGTTTATTATCTTGATTATGTTTTTGTATTTCGTATTGCTATAAATAATGATTGAAGTGCGTTCAGCGTTGTGCGTAAATCGTAAATGCATACCTATTACCTAGTACCTACTACCTACTACCTAGTACCTACGTGTAGTGTGTAGTTGTGTACTGTGTAGTCTGTAGTGTCGTCTGTCGAAGACTGGTCGAATGACACAGCTAGTGAGCAAATATTTACTTCTTTTTACGATCTTCAAAATAAGGTAAGTACTAAGTACTAAATAATTATTGGAGTAAAAAGAAAATATGAAAGCATATTAATTAAATTAATTAATTATTAGTAATAATTTATATAATAGTCATAATATAACCTAACACTAAAATTCATATTTTTGTTTCTATCTATCTAACCTGAAGATATTCCACATAGAATTAGAGGTATGCCAGATGCCTATTGCCTGTATAAATTCTAATAATTTTTTTTTTTTTATCATAAAGGTAGGTAGTATATACTTAAAAAGAGATACCATTTTTTAAATTTGTATTCTAAAATTGTTTTTTATTTAATTAATTAATTTATTTTATTTAATTTTGATAATTAATACCTAATTATAATAAAATCTAAAATGTGAATAATGTGGTTTAAATTATTTTTTCAAGCTATTTTCTTATATTTTTTCAAAATACTAATAAGGATTTATTAAAAAGACTATATTTCTTTAAGTGTTAGTTTGTTTTCTACAGTCATAAATACTCAATATGGGTGACGACCAAAATGACCAAATTACAGTACCGAAGACTGACAACAATAGGGAGCACAAAACTATAATTCAAAATAAAATTAAAACTGGTGAATGTATTTTAGAAACACATAGAGGGAAAAGTAAAGTATGGGATTTATTTAGCAAAATAATTTATGCAAATAATGATGAAGTTCAATTGAAGACACAGGTTATGTATGTTGTACAAAATGCAAAAAAATTTTAACGTACAGTAGTTCATGTGGAGTATCTCATTTGAATCGACACAAATGTCAACTTAATGTAAATAATGAAAGGATCGATAACTTTTTTGCAAAGAGAAACAAGCCTAATATTCCATCCACAGTTACAATTGAAGCAGTTAATTGTTGCATAAAATTGTGTAGTTTGGATATTAGACCATTTGAAGCTGTAGACGGAGAGGGGTTCAGACAGTTATGTCAATTTTTAATCAATACTGGTGCTAGATATGGAAAAATTGATGCAGCTGACCTAATGCCTCACCCAACTACTGTCTCAAGAAACTGTCTAAAAATGGCTGAAAGTTTAAGAAGTGAACTATTGGCAATTATTTTACCATATTTCAATAATGGTCGTTGTTCAGCAACTACAGACAAGTGGACCGATGACTTTAAAAAGATAGGATATACGGCAATATAATATATAATTATATAAATGATGAATGGCAACTTAAATCTAATGTTGTTTGTGTTAAACAATTTGAAATAGATAAAAAAAAACAGGTGAAAACATAAACAAAAGTCTTAAACAATTTTTTGGGGATTGGGCTAAGACTGATAGAGAAGAATGGCTCTCAAAATTAATTTGGGTAACAGATCGGGGTTCAAATATTATAAAAGCATTAGAAAAGTATACAAGAATAAATTTCTCAGCTCATATTTTACACAACATTCTACAAGAAACATTCAGCTTAACAGAACAAAAATCAACTGAAAATACAGATGCAGGTATACAGTTGCAATATTTGAAACCAGTAGATACATTAATATCAGCATCAAAGTCTTTAGTGAGGTATATGAAAAAATCTGGTGATAATAATTTACTCTCCAAGCCATTACATCAACATGTTGAAACTAGATGGTACTCAAAAGTTATAATGTTACAATCAATAAGAGATATGTATGAAGAGTTAATTAAGCTTTATGGACATAACCATACGAGATTAAAATATATAAACGTTGACTTACTAACCAAGTTAATTGATTTTTTAATTCCATTTAAAGAAGCATCGACTAAAATTGAAGGTGAAAAATATTCTACAATTAATTTAATAGTGTTCTATCGCTGTAAGTTGATTAAACATCTAGAAAGTATAAAACATAATACACAAATTGATGAGACTTCTAAAACTTTAAAAATATTGGCTGCTCGAGCACTTAATGCTATGGAAAGTAAATTTAAACTTCACCGAAATCATGAAATTTCATTATTTTTGTTTCCACCTTATAAAAATATGAAGATGATGGGAGAAAGTGAAAAGAATCGTATTATAGGTAATGTTAAGCTAGAATAACTAAAAATTCAAGAAAGTCAACCAGTAATGCTATGTTTTCATATGAGAATGAACTTGAGTCTTATACACACAGTACAGATACCTTTCAAACAAATGAAAATATATTAGACTGGTGGAAAGCTAGAAACAACATTTTACCAACAATGGCTAAATTGGCAATAAGAATTCTGGCTATACCAGCAACAAGTGCTGCAAGTGAACGGGCATTTAGTGCTGCAGGTAGAGTAATTGAGGAAAGAAGATCTTGTCTTAAAGCAGAAACTATCGACGCATTGTTATTTTTACAAGACTATCAAAAGGAAAAATGAAGAATTTTTATTTTATAATTTTTTAAAGCAGTACATTTAAATATTAAGTTGTTTTTTATTTTATTTTATTTTAATTAAATGTTAATTTTGTATTTTGATTAAAAAGAAGATTGATATAGTATACTGAGTACTTTAGACTACCAATTTTTTTTTACCCTTTACTATTTACTTTACACAATTTAAGTACTAGATAATACTTGGTAGGTAATAGGTAGTAGGTAGTAGGTACTAGGTAATAGGTATTAGGTAATAGTGTACAGTGTAGTGTACACTGTACACAGGTCACAGACTACACAGTACACAGTACACAGTACACAACTACAAACTACACAGTAGAGCAGTGGTCTTTAACCATTTGAATATATGGTCAAGTCCATATATTTCAGTGAAAATTTGGACTGGGTCTAGCTAAGTATACAGTATACACTATATAATATATATTTAAGTTAAACGTATTGGGCTGGGCTGGACTGTATATTTAAAAGAAATGAAATGGGCAGGGCCGGGCTGGACTGTATATTTAAAAGATATGAAATGGGCCGGGCCGGGCCGGATTGTACATCCAAGTGAAACAAATCGGGCCGGCCCGGGTCTCATTAGTAAAATTCTATTTTGGACGGGCTTGGACTTCAAAAGTTAGGCCCATGCAGGGCTATAGTGTACAACATACATGATACATGTATACAAATAAATTTATATTAACAATACATTCAAAAAATCGTTTTATTCCAATATAATCCGGCCGAGAAATTCAGTGTTCCCTAAATTGCCGAACACACTGTATATATTTTAATTCACAACAATATATCGACTATCCAGTTCAAGACTGCAACAACTCAAAACATTTTTCTCATTAGTTATTTTTGATGTATTTTGCAACGCACACAATTTTAAATCATTAAATGATTTTCTGCACTTTTTTCTGGTATCGATAGTATTAAAACTTTTATCAGCATAGCTTGTTTTATATTCAAACAAAAATGGATTTTCACGTGCCACTTTTATCATTTTGATTGAATTCTATAAAACTTTTTCGGCATTTAGGTTTGTTTTAAAATTTTGACCTACATTTAGTGCGAGACGTTTAAGGTCAAAAAATTGTTCCTTTTGCATTTCGTGAACAATGTATGGTTTTCCAGTTTTTTTTGCACATTTTATTACTGAAACCCATTGAGATGGCTCATATATGGGCCCACCTTTTAAAATTCTTTTAGCCTCATCTTCAATTCTTGCATGCATCAAGTCACCCTCGTTTTGTGTGTGTCCAACAATTAAATATTTTAATGTTATTGAACGAATGTTAAATTTTTTAACACAGTAAATATTGAGAGAAATTATGTATTTGTTTTTATTCTGTCCTCCACAATTGTCCGAATAAAATATTATGTCTTTATCTTCTTTATTTTGTAAGAACAAGTTTAAGCATGTTCCTTGATTATTTTTTATGTCATACATAGTAAAATTGTAACTAGCCAATCTACGTTTGTAATAGAATTGAGATACTTCTCCTCTAGGAGTAATAAGTACAGCCTGCAAGTCAAAACAGCAAACCACTACATCTTCACCTAGTTTATTATCTTCTGGATAGTCGATATATTCACAATAAAAAATTATAATAAAAAACCACATAATTGAAAAATCACTGCTTATAAACAATCATTTCAAAAGTATCAAAAGTATTACTGGCTACTGCTGTATAATTCCTTTTAACCTGTGCTTAATATTTATTTAAGTTATTGTTATGGTCTATAAGATATCTGTAAGATATCTACAAGATATCAAGGCTAAGTTAGCATAACCATGCCTCGTGTCGAGGGCAATGCGGTTGCTACTATGACCACATTGTGTCGGGATAGTAAGCGCACCAATAATTACAGTGCACTAATGATGCATTTGAGATGTTATTGCACATTCTCAAATTCGTGTCCGAATGTACAACAACAACAACAAGGACACCTGGTTTCACCCAGAAGGCGACCACACGACGTAAACAAGAGACGCACCACAATATATAAGGGAGCCCGAAGACCAGCAACGGCAGATGTACCAAAGCTATCAACAACTGAGCACTTTCACGTCACTCAGCCACTTATTTTATTTGTTACATGTATTTTGTTTATATACAATAAAGACATATTACGTTATTAAGTTTAACTTTCATTCAAATTAACCATTTGGATTCAAATCTGATACTGGCACGCAACATTATACACATTAGCTCTATTTTATAGATTGTATTTTGATATTAAATATTAAAAAAATAGAAATAGAAATAGAATTTTTTAATAACTACCTACTAGAAAATACATTTTTTATTTATTATAAAATGGTATTTATATATTTTTATTTTGTTATATATTATAACATCATATTGCCAATGCTCTCAACAAATTTAAATACATAATACAATATATTAGTACTAATATCAAAAACTATTTCATTATTAATTAGGTTCAATAATCAGTTAATTAAGTATAGATTTTGTTGTAAGGGATTTTTCTACTATTGATAAGTAGTAGTCGAGTAAGGCTCCTACTATAACAGCATAAAAATAATACGGTTGTTTGTTGATAAGTAGTCGAGTAAGGCTCCTACTTTAAAAGTTAAAGTAAATTCAATTTTAAAATGAGTGTGTTAAAAAACGTGGAAGATATAGCCAATTTCATTCAACAAAAATATCCTTCATTGGAATTTGGCAACATAAGTTTTTCTAATGAGGCGATAAGTGATATTTCTAAAGTAATATTCAAGAAAGCTGATTGCAAAAAAGCTAAAAATAATTTAGTTAAGTCATTAAATAATCCAAATTCAGCTTTGAGAAAATTATTAGATAGGAATTCAACAGTAGGCAATAAGTCACACTTCGATAAAATGCTTCATGACAAAGGTTATTCAAAAAATGATTTTTGTATTTATAAAACAGAGGTTGTTAATTCAATTTGTAAAATTTTAAAAATTGATTTTAACCCTAAAAATCAACACAGAATATTTCAGCGTTGTCGAGAGAGTTTTCGACAAAACGAAATTTCTGTTAGCCCTAAAGAAATTGTTATTTCAGATGAAGGAAATAATACTTCAAATATAATTGTAGATGAGTTGGGCATTGATCTGAAAGAAAATGTTTTTGAAATCAAAGAATGTGATTTAAATAGTTGTAACCCGGGTTTGCTTTATAGTTCTTGTAAAGTCTATGATGATTGCTGTAGTACAATAGAAGAAATTGATAATCAACACACAATATTTCAGCATTGTCGAGAGAGTTTTCAAGAATATGAAATTTCTGATAATCTTCAAGAATTGTCACAAAAAGAAATTGTTATGTTAGGTGAAACAAATAAACTCAATGAGAGTACAGCAGTGGGTGTAAAAATAAGATTGTTTGACCATAGTACCCCTCAAAAAGAAAACAATAATACATTCAATATAGTTGAAAAAAAATTGGAAAATGATCTGACAGAAGCAATTCTTGAAATCAAAGAACATGATTTAATTAATTTTAACCCAGGTTTACTTAATAGTTCTTTTTCGATTGATGATGGTTGCTGTAGAAATATAAAAGAAAATGAATATAACAAGAATTTCAATAGTATTAAACAAATTGATGTTGCTGAGGAAATGTTAACCACCCCTAAACGCAAATTAAATGTAAAATTTTCTGGAGGTGTTTACCCCAGAAAAAAAGATTTAAATCTGTATCTATTTGCAACACACCAGAAGCAGATTTGAAAACATTTCCTAAGAACTCGAAAAATGTATATCCCTTAAAGGTTAGGTCTTTTAATGAAGATAATAAAATGAAAAAGGTTATGTGTTATAAAAAGTGTAATTTTGTGGAAGGGACAATTAGCTTACAGGATAAAGAATAGAAGCAAATAGTTGATAACTCAATGCAAAAAAATATTTTAAAGAGTTTATCAGAATCTTTAAATTCTATAAAAAGTTACAAATCTCCAGTAGATGGTCTACGGTGTAAAATGGATTTGTATGAAAATAGGTTACCAAAAGACAAAAATTATTATAGCTCCATTTTGAAGAAGAACGGAAGAAAATTGGATTATGTTGTTGGCATTTATAATAGTGTTAAAGACATAACTCAGTTCCATGAGTTATTTTTCAGTGACTTTGACACACTATCAATGTATACACCTGAAAATATAAATAATATGTGGTTGAGTAATTTTGTTATTGATATAGCATTGGGTGTTATGAGAGAGACATATGCGAGTTTAAAAATAAAATAAAAATATTGAGTTGTGATGTATCGGGTCATTTAAATAATGATCCTTCAAAAAAAAATTCAAATTTGGAAACTATAGTTGTTCCAAAAGAGAGTTTGCTCGTAATGCCATTAAATGCAAATGGAAATCATTGGGTAATCATGTTTGTGGACTTTGGAAATCATAAATTCTATTATTTTGACCCTTACCAAACTACGGAATATAATAAATGTAGACATAATTTTGTGACTATACTAAGTGAACTGAAAAAAAATCATGTGTATGGAGAGGTAGGTAATGTGTGGCCAGAAATGAATTTTCAAATATTTTCTGACTATCCTAAACAAACCGATAGTTATAATTGTGGAGTTTATGTGTTGTACTATGCAGAGCATATGATGAAAAATAAGATTGAAAACGTTAAATTCAATAAAGATTTCAGTCCAATGGTATATAGAGAGGTGTTAAAAGATCTTTTGTTGGAAAAATCTGATTTCATGAGAGATATTTGTTTGTATTGTGGGCGTACGGACAAAAAACATAAAGAGATAAAAAAAGAAAATATCGATTGGGTGCAATGCGATACATTTAACAGATGGATAGTACTACAATGTTTGTTAAATGTAGGATAAACGTCAGATTGTGATGATAATTTTGAATGTGTTTTGTGCGTGTCCAATGACTTTAATAAAATAAGTGTTGGTGAGTAAATTAAAAGAGTTAGTATAATTAAGAAAATTAGTGGAGTAGGCCTATGTTGGGAAACCTCTTTAAAAGAAAACACGCCAAAATGCAGTACCTCCAGTTTTGTTGAAAACAATGCTAAGGTAGTGTGGAAATCTGTTAAATTAATTGTGAATTTCAGAATATTAAAATAATATTCATTAAACTTGCATAACTATCTACATAGAATTTGAATATGACTCATAAAACCAGATTTAACATGCCATCCAATCTAAAAAATAAAAAATAATAATTATAAAACATGTATAATAAAGACTTAAAAAAATAATATTCTATTATCTATCATCAACTATAGTAATTGTTATTACCATTATTAGATAGATTGCATTATGCATTGGAACACTTCATGGGTAAATTTTTCATTTCAACGTTTCACACCCAATATGACAGCAAACACAAATAATCCAATACTTTGGATAATAATTTTGCAGCACAATTAATGCACAATGATTAAATCAGAGAACATCAAAATACTTCAGCGATCCAACATGGTAATTGTTTATTCCCCTAAAATCCATGATAAATAAGCACTTAAATTCAAAATAATAAAAAATGTAATTCATTAAGGACTTAGATTATATAAAATACATGATAAATTAAAAATAATAATCACTTATAGCATATATTTGACTTAAGTATCTTATGTGCTTATTATTATACGTCAAAATCAAAATATCATTTTTTCGCTTAACAGGTATACTGAGACCAACATTTTTCAAATATTTCCTCTTCCTCTTCATTAAACTTGTGAATTTATACGACTTTTGGCAGTAATAAAACTTAAAAAACATTCCTTGAACAATGCTATCTATAAAATCTGAATTAGTTGATTGATAATATCAGAGTTTAAGATTACCTTTATGTAGCGTTCTTATTATGATTCTTGTGTTTTCTTTATTGAACATGGTAGTTGATAAAAAAAAAATAAACTATCATATTATGAATTATGGCTAATAAAAACAAGAAAAATCATTGTTGTATTTGTAACGTGCCACGTACAATCAGTTGAATTGATGTCGAATCGGAAAGGTTGTTTTGAAATAATGAAAACTCTCGAAATTATTAAGTTAATACATCTTCGTCATTTTTCATACGAACAGAATTTAATCCTATCTGCAATGTTTGTGGTGACAATTGCTGTTCAAAAGCCCCCTGTAATATATTTTTAATAGTTTCCCAATCGCTAGTTTCCCTATATCTACATACTTCTAACGCTTTGCCAGTAATCCTAGTGTTAATAAATGTTTCTAGTAAGGGTATGGTTTCTCTACCTACGGCCTCGCATGCAAAATCGCATGCCGCTATGAACGAGGAAACGTCTTTCGCATCGGCGCAAATTGGTATCATAGCAGTTACCTGCTCAATTGTAGCCTTTACACTAGACATTTTTGTCTTTCGTATCCTTTTCACTGGTCCTAATTCTGAATGGATTAAATTTGGTGTACTACGTAACCCTATTAATCTTTGTTCTAATCCTGTATTCGAGTCTTCTTTAACAGTAGTATCTAACAAACTTTTCCCTGTTGTTTTTCCTTATTAATTCTCTGTGTAGAGTCGCTATCCTCTTTCGTATTAAACTTATTTCTACTAATTTTTCTACTTCAATATTTTTATTTAACTCTACTTGAGTTCCGATTTCTTTTGTTGTATCTGTTTCCTCTTCCGAACTATTACTATCGTTTTCACTATAACCTACGTCAGTGGCGCCGAAGTCCGTGTTAAGGTCGGGCCACGGCCCGACCTCTTTTTTGAAAAATGTGGCCTGTGTGCCACATTAAATTTACATCATAGTTTTGTTATAAGTATAAATGTATACTTAGGTATCCCTATAAAATTGTATTGTATTATGTATATAATATAACTAGCCAATAGGCAGTAGGCATTTAAAGCTACCTACTAACTATTAGTAATAATTCAAACATTTAACATAGTATAATGTGTTTTATAAAGCATAGCTGTTTTCTAGTTTAGGAAACATGAATATTTTGTAAAACGATGTGTTATTATTTGGTTAATATATTTATATAAGAATAAGATAATTCGATATTGATATTGTCAACACTCAACAAATATTACATCTATAGTCTATAAATAATAGTTAATATACTACATTTAATCATGGACTTAAATAGGGGGGTGGCTTAGGAGGGCTTAGCCCTCCCTAAGCTATCTCAAGCCCTCCCTAAGATATTTTAATATTTAGGTTACCTATCTTTATAATAATAAATTATATAATTTATATTTAAATATTAACTAATAATTATATAAACTATAACCAATGGTAAAAGTTATAAATACCTATAATAATATGTAGGTAGATTTTCGTTCCTAAAACTATGATCAGTATAATCTGTTGATGGCTATTTTAACAGCTAGCCGCCCAAATGAATCTATACGTAGTAGGTATGTCTATATAACGCGGATTTCTGATGTCGATGTGTGAGTGCTGGTATGAAGGCATACAGATACCGAGTAAACCGTGTCATCTAAATATATAAATATTACCGATAAGGCGATAACGTATGAAACTAATGTTTTGATAGTGGTATTTTTCGACCTACAAATAGATTTTCCTTTATTTTTATTATTTTGAATAGTTATTGGTTAATAATATTTTATTATAAGCAACTTATCATAAGGCAATTGTGACAAGTTCACATGGAGACATTTACAGACTGACGGTTGACTATCGAAAATCGTGTACCTATCCGTATTGTATTTTATAAATTGAATTCGCTGAATGTTATTGTACTCATTTAACCGTTTCAACGTTTGTACATAAATAATAAATATGTTTAGCATTTTTAATTTTAAAAAATCAAAAACTTCTGAAGACGATAGTCTGAAGAACATTCCAATAAACACAACTACTTCCTCTCAACAGGTACGTATCTAATAAATAAAAACTATTGATTTTATACACAATTCATTTTATTCATACATATTATTTTTATATTTTGAACAGGCCATAAAAAAATAAAATTTAAATGTTTTGATAAATGCAAATGATTTTGATCCAGATTCACAAAATTATACTGATGATCCAAATAATATTTCAAATAAATTAAACTATGATTTGAAGCATTCAGATACTCAGGTTAACATTGTTAAGGATTTAGGAGATTTGAACACAGGCCCTGCACAACCAATTTTACCAGTAAGTTACTTTTTAATTGAAAAAGTAAAGTAATTTAATTACAATTTTATGCCAGAACGAAAATAATAATTTTATTACCTACATGTATGTAAAAGTAGCTAAAGTAGCTTAGTAAAGTAACTTAATTACTTTTTAAAGGTAATAATTAGTCCAACACTGGTAATATAGAAATTATAGAAATTCTTAATAAATAAAAACAAACCAATTTATTGTTTTTTTACAAAAATTAATTTTCAGGCATATCCTATGACAGTTTTTGGTAATCAAAATATATCGTTTAATGCCAAATACTATAATGAGTTCAAGTGGATTGAATATAGTGTAGAAAAAGATGCAGTTTTTTGCTTTTGCTGTAGAATATTTGGATGTAGTTATACTGGTAATGTTTTTACCTAAAGTGGTTTTACACTTTATTATTACATTTATATTAAATGATTTTATCAACACAATAATAAGTATAATTTTTTGGTATATTAATATTATTGTATACCTATTTAAAATGGAAATCTCTATGAATTCAATTTATAAAAATCTATAGGTATAAGTAATAACACAGCAACACACATATATTTAGAAGGACTAATAAATTATCAACTTGAAAAATAAATAAAATTTAAATACCTTTAGTGAACTAAATAATGTTGAGGTTTTTTCATTACTCAATTTTAATTTTTTTTTACTCACCAGCATAACCTGTTTTACACCCAGGTATACATAACATTTTTTCGGCATTGTTAAATAATTTTTATTTTAACAACTGAATATAGAAACAAGGTTTCAAATTTTAATGTTGTTTAAAATCATCAATGTTATAGTAAGTTATCTTATCTAAACCATGAATCATGATCATTCAATTACTTTGTAACTAATTTTATGACTAGTATTTACAAATAAATAAACTAATATTAGAAAATTGTATTTATTTTATTTAAATTAATGTTCAATAACAGTATTTATACCTATTTAACGTAATAGCATATTAGCTTGTTTCATACCTTTAAAATAAAACTATATTCCACCTATTTTATATTCATATTATAAACATAATATTTACATTTAAATATGTTTTTAAATACCTAATAATATATTTTCGTATAACAACTTAAAATAAAATAGGCCTCCGGGCGAATAGTGGCGTACTCTGTTGAGAGATTTCCGAACTCCTGGTTTGCCATACAATTTGGCATCCATTTTTTTACATTGTGAGATAGGGAAGTGGTATCACCTTATTTTCTCTACATCGTGGCTACAATGTATTAATAAACTAATATAATAAATGTTAATGTCGCCAACCATCGAGACCTTGAGTAACGTCCGGCGACGAGCATGACCGGAATTATCGTGTGTGCGGTGTTTGCGCTAACAGTAGATAACACTGACTGCCCGGAGCGAAAATACACACACACACTTACACATATCGGGCAGCGTGATCGGCGGTCGATACGGTTTCGGTGATTGTCGGCGGTACTGTCACTATTATACTTTAATAATATAATTTGATATCCCGAGCCCATATCTTCAGGTGGACCCGGCCGAGTGGATGTAGCTCCGCTAACCCTTATAGTAAACCGACGTTTTTAGTATAAAAACGTAGTTCTAAAGTCCAGTGGCCTATAACTATATCACGCCACCGAGTCGGACCACTGATGCCGTTTCCTGATTGGATTAAACACATCACGCCACTTCATAGACGTAGATAATCCTATTCTCCATCACGGCATGTTCCATATAAATATGAGTCCTCATCATAGATTTAATTAGAGTTAGTTAAGAGTCAGTTAGACTTAGTCAGTGTTGTCACTTGCTCTCCGGTAGTTAAGTACTTGTGCTTACGCTAACGAAAGCCTTTTCATTTATTGTTTTAACAAGTTAATAAACGTATCAATTATCTTATTAATCTATTGTTAACTTATACACCTCATCTCTCCAACCTACAACGGAACGTGCATTCGTCGTAAAAGAAGCGTGCAGCAACTATCACTGGTTACTACATAAAATTTGGGGTCATACTTCGTCAAACGAAAATTGTTTGAGTCAAATCAAAAAATAAGTACTTTGAGACCCACCGACGAAACCACGTTCACGACAGGAAGGAGAACAGAGAGAATTCAAGCAAACGGTCTAGTCCAGGGAGGACAGAAATCAAATTCCAGAAGGACGGAAGTCAACTTTTCAAACGATCCACGGATAAAGATGCAAGCTCTGTAAGTCATTTGAATAATATATTGTATATTGTATGTCTGACAGAGATCCCAAAAATTGGCAAGTAGTATCATATAATCCGGAAACATTTAAAATAAAAATGGTTAACCCAGAAAAATTAAATTTACAAGGAGCAACCGCATTGGTTCCTGCTTTCTCGGGAGGAACAGAGTCCGATTTAATTTCTTTCGTGGCTAAATGCGAATTCATTTTTAACAATATTTCCGATGCTATTAAACCTTATATATTAGAAGCAATACTGGCACAATTAACGGGTAAAGCATTATCGGCCGTGAGGTATAAAAAAAATTACTACCTGGGATGAATTAAAAAAAATATTTAAAACCGTTTTTGGATCGGCACATTCAGTGTCTTACTTACAAGTACAATTAAGTCAAATGCGTCAGAACGCAAAGAAATCAGTTAAAGATTTTTCTATTAGAATTGAAAAAACAGCCCATGAATTAATGAACGCGTTAACGGTAGGTAGGGACGCACCAGAATCAGAAATAATAGCGCAAACAGTGCGAGCTCACGCACTAAGCGTATTCATAGCGGGTATCCCACGAACTATTGGTTTATTATTAAAAGCGCGTAACATACAAGGTTTCGAAGAAGCCGTTTTAATTGCAATGGAAGAGGAAACAACAACAGCATTTTATAATAGCATAAACGGGTATAACAAAACACCGAATTATAAAAATAATAAATTTGATAAAAAAAAACACTAGAGATAAAAGCGCGATTAAATGCCATCGTTGTGAGAAATTTGGTCATTATGCTAATGAATGTAGAACAAGCGAGCGTAAATTAGCTACTTTCAAGAATCCGAATAATGGACAAAGTCCAAAGACCGAATTTAAACGCGAATATTCTAATAAATTCTGTAAATATTGTAGAAAAGCGAATCACGATATAAGTGAGTGCCGTAAATTAAAACGTAACGAACAAGATAAAACCGTAGAAAGAGATGGTCAGGAAAATCACGATAGGTCTATCAGTGAAATACAATCGGGAAGTAACGTTCGTATTATAACACCGATAACACAGGAACATATTACGTGTTTTTCGGATAAATTTGTTAAAAACGAAAATAAATTTTACATTGATAGTGGTTCGGAAATGAACATTATAAAAATTTCAAGTTTAAAAGGACACATAATCGTGAATGAAAAAGATAAAAAAAAGATTAAGGGCATTAATGCAAGTCCGGTAGAAACAGTAGGATCTGTGGTAATTCCAATTTACATTAACAAACAACTTTTTACAGTTAAATTCGATATTGTATACGATGATTTTCCAATACCTAAAGCAGGTATAATAGGCATAACATTTTTGAAATTAAACAAAGTCGTATTAGATTGGGATAAGGAAATATTAATAATACCAGAAAAAAAAGAAATCGATAATAACGCGTTAATTATTCCACCGTGAAGTAACTGCGTTTTATAAATTAGAGCGGACGAACAAATTAAACACGAATTTATTACGATAAAAAAATACGAGATTAACGAGGACGTAATTATAGCTAATAGTATCAGTCCGGTAAAAGGCGATAAAATAATAAGTAATATAGTAAATATATCGGAGCAACCATTTATTATCGATCAATTAACCACGAGTAATCTAAAGTGGGAACCTTTTAATGATTGTGTTTTTATTGCTAGCGAAGAAAAATACGCGGATAGTAAAATTAGAAAAATTAAGGAAACTATTAAAACGGAACACCTTAACAACGAGGAACGTGATAGTATAATAGACCTTTGTAGCCGTTTTTCTGATTTATTTTTCTTTGAAGGTGATCAATTAGGTGCTACTGATATAGTTACGCATAAAATTAACACTCCTAGGTGCGTTAAACCGATAAATATACGTCCATATAGGTTACCACATGCATATCAAGATGAAATAGAGAAACAAATAAAAGAAATGAAGGAATCTAACATTATACGTGACTCGGTATCACCGTTTAATTTTCCTTTGGTAGTAGTTAAAAAGAAAAAAGATGCAGAAGGGAAACAAAAAATGCGAGTATGCGTAGATTTTCGGAAACTTAACGAGGTCACTGAAAACGAAGCGTATGGGTTACCAAATATTCTAGAAATATTGGAATCATTAGGTTCATCAAAATACTTTTCGACTTTAGACCTTGCGAGCGGTTATCATCAAATAATGGTAGATAAGGGGGACACGCATAAAACAGCTTTTTCTACAAAATCAGGTCATTACGAATTTTTGAGATTACCATTTGGACTTAGTTCAGCGCCTGCAACGTTTACACGGGCCATGAAAGCAATTTTAATGGGTTTAGAGGAGTTATGTACGGTGTATCTAGATGACATCGTCGTCCATGGGTCAAGTTTACGCGACCACCAAAATAAATTAGAACAGGTATTCACACGTCTGAGATCGCATAAACTTAAGTTACAGCCAGCGAAATGTGCATTCTTACGTTAAGAGGTGGTATATTTGGGGCATTTGATTAGCGAAAACGGGGTAACACCAGATCCGAATAAATTAAGTTGTATTAAAGATTATCCGAGACCTTTAACTGAGAAGGACGTTAAATCCTTCTTAGGTTTACTTAATTATTACCGCCGATTCGTTGACAATTTCGCCAAAATTGCTAAACCTCTAACGAACTTATTGAAAAAGAACACACTATTCGTATGGACTGACATGTGCGAAGACGCTTTCCAAAAATTAAAAAAAGCATTAATGAACCCACCTTTGTTAGTATACCATAACTGGGAGAACGGGAATTCTAACTTAATGCCGGATGCAAGTCAATATGCTATTGGGTCCGTCCTTTCACAAGGGGAGGTACCAAAAGATCAACCAGTGCAAGTAGAACGTTAAATAAGGCCGAAACAAATTACAGTGTAATTCAAAAAGAATTGTTAGCGATAGTATGGGCAGTTAAATATTTTAGGCCGTACCTATACGGAAAAAAATTTAAAATAATAACTGACCATCGACCATTGACATATTTATTTAATATAAAAGAAGTTTCATCTCAATTAATGCGCTGGCGTTTACAACTCGAAGAGTACGATTACGAAATTGTTTATAGAGCGGAACCACAGCATGCAAACGCGGACTGTTTATCACGTATACACGTAGTTACAAATAATGAGCCAATTAACGATTTCGATGAATTTAAAAAGGCGGAAAATAAACCGATATTTAATTCTAAAATAAAAGAAATAGAAGGCAGTATTAAACACGCAAAACCCGACGAAAACGTAATTTTACCTATATCAAGCGATAAAATAATAACGCATCCGGCGATAAGAGAGATTGTTAGTAGTAACAATTTGCTAGGTCAAATAACGTTTAATGAAAGTAATTTTTTCGTTGTTAAACAATTAGACAAATTAATAATATTTTCCAATTTAAAAAATAATTATTATACAGAGATGAACGCAGAACAATATTATAACGCGATAGCCGAAATTAAAGTATTCTGTGTCGGTGAACAAATTAAACAATTTTCAATCATTAGATTAGAAGGGTTTGTAACGAAATTTGAACTCTTGTGGTTTTGTATTACGTTAACTTTTATTTAAAAGAATACTTTACATATATATATGAAATATTTACATTATTTTCTTTTTTATTATTTGACTTTATGTCTTTTAAATACAATAAAAAGATAGGATAGTATAACAAACACTCATTTAATGAGATATGATATAAGAACAAAACTCACGGATGGGAAATTGTGTAATTTTGTCCTTTATTCACCGTCTTGATTTGGATCGTGCTGTAGATTGAATGGATCTGCTGTCTCGGATCTCTGATCTGATCTGATCTTGGATCGGTTGTCTCTCGGTCTCGTTCGGAATCTCACTGTTGTCTTGATTATTTTTCTTCTTCGTGATACACCACTGGGAAGTTTGGGTACATATAAAATATTATATATCTCAATATATTTGTATTTTACAATGGTATATTGTAAAATATATATTAAGATATATAATTAAAGCCCGTGCAACTGAGTGTTGGTCCCGACTTAAAGTAAACCTTAAGTGGGCACTGCAGTTCGTCGTGGTTGAGTTGTTTTGGTAACTGTATAGTCGATGTGACGTCACCGTATGAAGGTCGTATATACCTTCCGGAGCGTAATCGATTAGTTACGGAGTAAAAGGCCGGAGGCGGAAAGTGTGTGTTTTGGTGCCAGCGTCGACGGTCTTATATGCCTTCGTTGAGCTGTTTGACAACGGAGTTTAAATTTGTGTTTCTTGACATTTGCATAATTTTCTAGGGCCATATTTGTTCGGGAATTATTTTCTTATTTTTTGGGGTGTTTTTTACTAAACAGAGATGCATGTGGTTATTGATTGAGATGAGATGTAGTCGATAAAAAAAATAAATAAGATGAATAAGAAGCGAGTCGCAACGACGGCGGCGGAACATACGCCATCTGGTTAGTGTCTAATAGGTCGTCGGCGCATTGACGTGATGGTATCGCGCTAATGTACGACACAAGAGCGCGGCACCTGTGCGTTCTTGTCTCGTTACAGGTTAACGACATTGACCTGTTTCGAGCGCATACGCGCAATGTTTTGTTTTGTTTTTAAAAACACTGATATAGAAGTAACGATATATAAAGAACAATGTTTTACGGAAGACGAAAAAAATCAAATAATTAAAGAGTATCATGACACATTAGTAGGGGGGCACCAAGGTATTTCCCGTACAATAAAAAGATTAAAAATGAAATATCAATGGAGAACTTTAAAACAAGATGTAAAAAATTACATTAAAAAATGCATTATTTGTCAGGGAAACAAATCGGGTAAAAAAACAAAACAACCTATGTTAATTACTTCTACCGTAACTACTACGTTTCATAAAATATGTTTAGACATAGTAGGACCATTACTCGTAACAAGTTCAGGTAACTCGTATATTCAGGGGTGCCGAAATATAAAAATATATGTAGGGCAAATCATAATTGACAACCCACCCACCCACCTTACCTAAATACCTATTTGGTAAGTTAATTGTCTTAATTGCATTCAATAAGGCAGTTATAATATATATATATCCTTAATACGTTCATAAAACTGTGTTATGCGTATAACAAGCAAAAATCCATAATTTTGGTACCCACTTTAGAATCATACAAATAAACTATTACTAATAAGAAATATATAGTACTTACTGAAATTTACAGAGGTATAAAGGTATTTATAAAAAATGTGTGTATTTTTATGTTCCTCAATTTACAGGTTTGATTAGTACTACCTATTTATGCAAACATAGATATTATGTTTAGATTCAATATAAAATATGTATATAATTATAGTTCATTAGTCATAATAGTAATTAAATACAAATGTATAAACTCAAACTCATTGCTTACATTTTTAATATTAAATAATAATAACATATTGTCATAACAAATCAATTTTTAATTATTTAATATTATAAATTCATATTAATTGAATAGAAATAACAAATTATTATAATCAATGGTGGAATGTATTTACAATAAGAAAAATTAAACATTTGTTCATAAAAAATATATAACTTAAACATACATTAACAAAGTACATTATTTAATACACTAATGCTTTACATAAGCGGGAACTTTTTCCAGCTAGCGATAAAATTATATTGTCTACTACTGGATCTAAGTCTTTTTCACAACTGATTTTCATCAAGTTTTCTAACCTATCATGTAGCATGGAAGTTCGAAGTTTAGTTTTTATCAGTTTTAATTTCGAGAATGAACGCTCTACACTACAACTAGAAATTGGAAGAATGACTGATAATTTTAATGCTACATACAAATTTGGAAAACAACTGGTTAAATTAGCTGTACAAAACATTTGAAAAATTTTTTTAGTACTTCCAATATTTTTAATTGTTCTTTGATCATCCCAAGTTTCATTTAAATCATCATATGTATTTAGTTCAAGCATAGAAATGTTGTCATCATTATTATCATTTTCATCTTCATCATCACTTGAATTATTATTACTAACATCATGCAAAAACTTTGGTAAATTTAAGTTATTCTCAAATTCATTGAAATTTTTACAAAACTGCATATATTCAGAAATCAAACAATCTCTATTAATTTTTGAATAGACCTCACATAACTCTATAAATGAATCTTTTGGTAGCATTGTTGGATCATTGTGCACTTCTTGTATTCTACGATATGAGAGCAATGCTATGTCTCTTAATGGTCCAATATTTGTGGTTTCAAACTGGTCACTCAATTCATTTAGAGTCATATCTATTACAGCATTGTAAGTTTCTACCTCAAACTTTTTAGTTGGACAAACAATAGGATCATCTTGCATTAGTTCACCTAAATAATTAATAAAATACAATTAGTTGTTTTATTCACTAAAAATAACTAATATATAATTTAACTTTGAAAATATTTTTTAGTTAACTACATTGTAAAATTGAAATAAATCATACCTGCTTTAATTGGAACACGCCTAGGTCTGATATTTTTTAATGGTAAAAAATCTGTGTCACTCTCATTGATAAAATTATCTGTTAATTTTATAATTTCCTCAAATGAATTATTTGCTCTCAATTTTCTAATCGAATTAATTGTTTTAGTTACGATACTTGTTGCCAATAAAATATCCATATCATGTGTTTGAAATTGTCTTGTAACTACTTCTAATATGTAAAATAGCTTTTTGAATGTGAAAGCAGTTAATAAAAATCTCCGTGATGTAAAATAATCTATAAGACCACTACAATTGGCACCAACAGTTGCATCAGTAACACCTTCAAGATTTTTTATTTCTTCCAATGTTTGTAAAACTGCATGATGGAACTTGATAACTACATTCAAAGCTGCTGAATGGGAATTCCAACGTGTTGTACAGACTCGTTTAACAGCATGTTGTTGGGTGTATTTTAAGTCTGAGTGTTTTTTTTTGAGCTTCTCTAAATGTTGCTGCTCTTTTTTTTGAACACCATAACAAGACATATAAACTTTCCAAATTTCCAAACAATTCTCTTGATTTTGAGTCACAGGATACAGCTTGCTTGACTACCAAGGCTAGTCGGTGGGCATGACACCATACATACAAAGCTTGTGGACATTCTCTTTTTATATGTGCTTGTAAGCCTTTGTAATTTCCTCGCATGTTTGAAGCACCATCATAAGACTGCCCAACAAGGCAATCTTTCCAATTAAGTTTTTCTTTTTCCATAATAGCAACAAATAAGCTGTACAAGTCTTTTCCTGTTGTAATAGGTGATTCTTTAATAGCAATGACTCTTTGGTGAATTAACCCAAATTTATCATCAACATATCTAATAACAAATGATACTTGTTCGCGACATGAAGCATCAAAAGTAGAATCAATAGATATACTAAATATATTGGATTGAACAACTGCTTGTTGAATTTGAGAGGAAATATCATGAGATATTGAATCTATTAACTGATTCTGTCTTTCCCAGGTAACAAAAGAAATTTGATCTTTTTTTTTAGTTTTATACTATTTAAATGGTCAGATAATGGAGCTGAACTTTTAGCTATTAAAATAACCAAGTCTTTGAAATTACCACCAGGCGAACTTACTGACCAGTTATCTCTATGACCTCGAAAAGCCAGATTGTGTCTTGCTAAGTATAAAACAATGTCTATAATTTCATTTATTACTTGTCGATTCATTGCGACTTCAATTTTACGCTGGTATTCCAAACTAGGCAAAATTGGAGTTGAAGTTTTTCGAAGTTTATACTTTAATGTGGCGTTTATGTGATCATTTGTAAGTTCATGATACTCTATTCCAGAAGACAAGTTTTCCATGAGTCAAATCCATTTTTTGTCCATGATTTTTCTAAATTTTTGTGCAAATTTGTCCCAAATAAAAAACAATGCATGCAATATATTTTGTTTTTGCTTGGAGAATATGACAGCCAATCGCGGAGACATTTTGTTTTGTCAGGAAGAATCCGGTAATAGTATATTTCTTTAAAGCTTCTATTTTCTTTTGAACCATTTTTAGGAAAACTCTTTCCTGGAAGATCATTTGACAATGGTTGACAAGGACCTAGTTCTAATATTAAACTTCTAATTTCCGGTGTTATATGTTTTAATTTGACAAAATGTGCTGGATCATTTCTGAACATGTCTACAGTCTCCATCTCAGTATCCACTTCGATATCGACAGTCTCCATGTTAGTATTGATAAAATTCATATCTATATAAATATATATATAAAAAAAAACTATTATTACCAACCTTTATTTTATTAAATTTTTGTAAATATTATATATTATAAACATTTTTACCTACCGTTTTTATTTACTGAACTGGGAGTAAGAATCATGTATTTTTGCTTAATTTGCTCATGAACACTAGAACCTGGATCATTTATGAACGCTAAAATACATTTATTAAAAGATACTAAAATAAGTACTAAATTGTTATAAATAAATTGGTTTTATTTTATACGTTGTAATATACATGACTAGATCACGGATTTTTATGCACTAAGAAGTAACGAAATATGCCATATTATAATATGCAGTAAAATTTATTCACAAATAATTATTTAGGTACTTAAATACTTAATGAAACAAAAATGTCTTAAACATTTTTTGAACTTAATGTATTTTTATAAATGTTATCTTTATTTCAATTATTATAATGCCAACAAAATTCTGTTTAATATTCCTACTTGACAAAATATTATTTTATAAATTTTTTTTTTAAATTTTCTGTTAATTATGCAATAAATTTCGAATTTTGTAAACATTTGCAAAAATATGCAATAACTATTAAATATTTATCAAAGCTTAAGACTTAAGTAATTACTATTTGGAGTTGGATAAGGATAACGAATTGTATCGGTATCCATACATATTTTCTTCGGTTTCGGTTTATTAAAAAAGGAAGTAATGCTTCGAGAATTAATTTTCGTTTTACGTTGCTTACAATTGTCCAGGTGTCTTTTCCAATTTGTAATATTCAGGTTTTCTCGTTTTTTACCGCATACACACATCAATTTTTCAGATTCCGACATAATAAATTTGTAATTAATAACACGTGAGAATTATAAAAATAAATAATTACGTATAATGTAGAATCAACACTATAATAATTAAATGATGCACAGTTTACACAAGAGCTAAATAAATAAATGCCAAATGGTAACACAGCACACGACTGACGGACTGAATGAAGAATTATGTGAAAATTAATATTTAATAATGTTTTCATCGATAAAATAATAATTATATATAATAATATATACTTTTATTATTTTATAATAAAACCATAAAATCTAAAAATATTTTTGATATTATACTGGCATACTACCACTTTACGGGTATTCCATGTGATTACGATATTCCGCGATAATTTTAGATTTTTCGTTACAATTATTGTACCAACCATCATTACATGTGTTGACGTATTTCCTGTTATTTATTCGATATTTTAATGAAAAATACCCAGTATTCACTAACTACAAACTGTATAGTGTATAATATGACATTCAACAGTTTACGCAGTACAAAATAATACAAGTATACAATTCAACGGCCCAATGCTATACGAGTTACGAATAAATGAATAATGTAAATCATAACATTTAAGTTGTTAAAATAGCTATATTATCGTTATACGTCCTGTAATATTCTAAACTATTAACTATTCTTATAATATTGTATTAGTTACCCAACTACAATAGGTATTATATTATAGTGTATTACGTATAATAATTATTATACTTTACATAGGTACCTAATATATTTCTTATATATCTTTCTTACAGTGAATATCTATCAGGCATCAATTACTGCCCACTCGGCACCCACCCACCCAACCATTTCAATGAATCATTCCCGATTCGCCGACTACTCGTTTCACCGACGCGGAAACCGGTTTCCGGTAAAAATGAAAAAAATTCCAATTCGCCGACAAACATAATTTTATAAAATACAAAAATAATTTTTATGTGGAAATCTAGAATATTACAATCTACAATCAAAATGTTGATAAAACTATCAAACTACGATATTATTTGGAATTTGTCAGTTGATAGTAATCATTGCATTGACAGTTGCGTCGTCAGTTATTTAATAATATTAAATTTAAAATGTCGTGGTTTATAATTAATTCTGAGCGTGATGGTCAACTTTTAGTAGTGGATAACTTTATACACCGATTGGATAGAATACGAGGTTCTAACCACTATTATAAATGTATCGACAATTGTGGAGGTCGAGCAATATACAGAGACAATTCAAATAATGTTATAATGTCAAAAATGCATGGACATCCGTCACATGGAATCCAATTGGCTGAACGTGGTTTTCGGAATAAGCTTAAAGTGAGTTTGTTTTAATTTATACAATTTTTTCACAAATTTGTATACACAGTTGAAAAAATATTAAAAATACTTACAGTCACATTTTTTTTTTATAACTATTTAAAATTCGAATTTTAACGTGTTATAACTTAATAATATAGGATGAAGTGGTAATGAATCCCACAAAAACTATACCACAGGCATTTAATGAAATCCGAAGATCAATGATGGCTTCAGGAATAGAAGGCTCTACGGAAGCCGAAGTAAATGATGCTATACCAATTTATACTAGTGTAAAAAGTTCGGCATACAGAAAACGTATGAAATTAATGCCAACGTTACCCAAAAAGCTATCTGAATTAAATATTGAAGGTGATTGGCGATCAACGAATGATGGAAAAGATTTCCTTTTAGGTATTTATATTAAATTATTTAAACTATTTATTTATATACTTTTACTAATACATAATAATATTATCACAGGATGCGATGACACTGATAATAAAATCGTTATTTTTGGTACCGAAGGATTTTTACGTCGTCTTTGTTCTGGTAATATAGTTTTTATGGATGGCACTTTTAAATCGGCACCGAAATTATTTACACAAATTTATACCTTACACTGCTTTGTTGTAGGAATGATGATACCTCTAGTAATTATTATTTTATTTTAAAATTTTATCAACGCGTATTTTTATTTAGAATAACGAATAAATCTGAAAATAAAATATATTTTTTAGGCTTACGCATTATTGCCCAATAAAAGTACATCAACATATTCAAGGATGTTTGAAATGATAAAAGAAGCGGCAATAAAAATTGGATTAGAGTTTAATCCTGCTTGTTTCCAAATAGATTTTGAAATTGGAATGATCGTCTCCATTCGACAGTGCTTTGGTTTTGATAAACCCATAAAAGGGTGCTTATTTCACTTTGGGCAATCTATTTGGCGTAAAGTTCAAAGTTTGGGATTAGCTTATGATTATACACATGACGATAATATTAAAAAAGTTGTTCGTCGTCTTTGTTCATTAGCCTTAGTTCCGATTGAACTAATTGATAATTGTTGGACAGAAATTCATAGTGAAGCACCACAGTCAGAAAGTAAATATAATTTTTCACGTAATTTATTATAACTATATTAGCCAAACCTAATTTTTTACTATTTGTAATAAAATTAATGAGTGTGTAGACGAATATTTGCTTCAAATATTGTTTTATTCTCTTTATTTTATTATCTGTATTGTAATAATTATTTCTACAGTATTTTCTTTTATATTATTTTTAATTGCATAAAGCAATGTACATTTCAAAATACATATATCAAGGAAACATTTTACAATATAATATATAATTGGACTGGACTCACTGATGCTTGAAATGTGGTCCACTGGTGTCTGGATGGTCTGTTGCACGGCGATAATCTTTTCACTACTGCAATTGATTTCACGTGGACGGTAGTTTTATGCGTGATCATGTGCTTGTATAAGAGAAACACGCTAATCAGCGTAGTACCGCCGTTATCACTTATCACTATTTGATAGTGTAACGTTGAATCTCGATCAGCGATACTAATATGGCTTTGACGAGTGTAACACGGATTCTCGATCAGCGGGATTAATATGATTTTGACGAGTGTAACACGGAATCTCGATCAGCGGGATTATAATTTATTGAAACACAGTGTCTCAACGGCGGTGAATAAAACTGCGACACTTGGTCGTACTGTCTGTATTTCCGTGAATACGGCAAATACCAGATACGGCAAGCGAAAAGGGCGGCGGCGAATAAAACTGCGACACTTTTTCGTACTGTTTGTATTTCCGTGAATACGGCAAATACCAGCTACGGCAAGCGAAAAGGGCAGCGGCGAATAAAACTGCGACACTCGTTCGTACTGTTTGTATTTCCGTGAATACGGCAAATACCAGATACGGCAAGTGGGTAGTGGCGGGATATCACGAAGCAAGTCGTGCTGTTTGTGTTTCCGTTACGACGGTAAACACCAGACACGACTGCTGAAGGGGAAAGGTGATTTCGGCCGGCTCATCGGGGTCTATTTACCACCTGCTACAGCTACGGCGGGTTTCGAGAACATTGATTTTAGTTTGTGATATTTGGTTAGTTTTTTGGTGATCTTTCTTGGGCGGTTAATCTCGTGAGATCGTTGCGTGCGTCCTGAGATCTTCTTTGATGTGAGGCGTGATTAAAGTCGCCTGTAAGTTATGTTTTTCATCCGTGAATGTCGCTGGTACACGCCGTTTCAAAAGACAGGCGAGTACCGCGACCTCTAGTGTGGTTTTTATTTGCTCTCAGCATAGATCAAACTGTACGTGATAGTTCCCACACCGAACAGGGACAAATGGACGCGGCCGTTTGGACGCAGCCGTTTAGACGCGGCCATTTGGACTCGAAGTCATTTAGACGCGGCCGTTTGGGCGCGAGTACATTTGGACGCGAGGACAAAATTATAATTAACATTAAAGTTTTATCACGATATTAGGAATTATCTGACGTTATCGAAATCGGCGTTATCGTTTAGACACGAAGTCGCTTCGACCAGTATTGTATTAATTCAATTTTGTTACTTTTATATATATATATACGTTATCGAAATCGATAAAATCCACCAACAAACCAACTACAATTTTAGTTTACTCCAAAAACAGTGGTTGCAGCATTTACTTTTAACAATCATCAATTTATATTGATTTATTTTAATTTATTATATAATATTGTAAATAAGTAGTTATGGCATTAATGAAGTCGAATCGAGAACAATGTGTTTTCACTGAAGATGGTTTTATATATTTATTTGACAAACTAAGTGCTGACTCGCTTAAACGATTTTGGCGGTGTAAATACAAACGTGAGTGTAAAGCACGAGTTCATACTGGAATCGACAGTTTAGACGTACTAAAACGCATTAATGAACATACTCATGATTCTGAGGCTGCAAAAGTCGAGGCGACGGTTGCTATCAATCGTCTGAAAAATAGAGCGGCTGAAACCATGGAACCTACATCAACCGTAATAAATGAATGTATTTCTGGATTATCGGAAGCGGCTAAGGTAGGTAACACTATTATTTTTTTCTTTTAAATGTTAAAATGTGCAATATCGTGCACACATATATATCATACAAAATTTTCATTATAGGTACTTCAAATTATATTTTTAACCCTATTATTAGATTCTGAACGGAGTGATGAATGTATTGATTTTACAATGATGTGTTTTTTTTTTTTTTTTGTTTTTTTTTTTGTGTCTGTCGACAACATTAAGAGCAGTAAAAATGCTTCGATTTTTGACTTCAGCCCCTTGTAGTAACCATTGATAGTTACTGCACGCTTCTTTTACGACGAATGCACGTTCCGTCGTAGGTTGGAGAGTTGAGGTATATATAAGTTAACAATAAATTAATAAGACAATTGATACTTTTATTAACTTATAAAACAATAATGAAAAGGCTTTCGTTAGCGTAAGCACAAGTACTTAGCTACCGGAGAGCGAGTGACAACACTAACTTGGTCTAACTGACTCTTAGCTAACTCTAACCAACTCTAATTAAATCTATGATGAGGACTCATATTTATATGGAACATGCCGTGATGGAGAATCGGATGATCTACGTCTATGAAGTGGCGTGATGTGTCTAATCCAATCAGGAAACGGCATTAGTGGTCCGACTCGGTGGCGTGATATGGTTATAGGCCACTGGACTTCGGAACTACGTTTTTATACTAAAAACGTCGGTTTACTACATTCCTCCCCTATAAGACGATACTCCGTATCACATCGGGGTGGGGTACACGGAATACCTTGTCTTGATCTGAGGTGCGGATGGTAATGGAATAATGTCGTCCTTGATCTGGTCCTGTGTTCGATTAGTTGCTGGAACGTCTTCGTTTGGTTCTGTCGGGTATGGTTCTTCGACTTGTACTGGAGTTTGAAAATGCCATAATTCTACTTCTGGATCTGTTGCGATATTTCGTCTGGATCTCCTGGTACTGTTTATTGTGCACCATGGTTGTTTTTCTGTGCATTATCTCGTATTTGTTCTGTCTTGGCATCTTTGATCACCATTTCTTTCTTGAACTTTAATTTGTGAAATAGATTTGTTCGCAACTGCACTTGCATGATTTCGCAACTGTCTGGAACCTCTTTTGGCTCTTGTAGTAAAAGCACCTCGCATATAGGACGTCCGCTTCTAGGATGTAAAGGATAAATTTCAGGACATAAAAGGAAATCGCCGGCATGTTTACAAAGGCTTTGGTCAATTTCATCATAGACTGAATACATTTCTTTAGATTTACTTACAGCTAAATACTTATAATTAGGTTTTATATAAACACAATTATTATTATTACAATCTGGTAAAGGTATTAGCTGAAAAAGTGTCAATTCGTATTGATACACTAAAAGTATATTTAAAATAAAAACAATTTTGTCATTTGAATAATATATCGTTATGTCTGATAGGGGTATCATTTCTTGTACATTACTTTCATTTAAATCTATGGGTAAGTCTGTACCACTTGGCATCCTACCTTAATATTTAAAATGATACGTTAGAAAGCTTCTCATATCAGCTTCGGATGTCATATTTCGATATATCATACCTGATAACGAATTTACTAAATAATACTAATGATAATGATATGACTATGACTACTTATAACAAATAAAAAAAACTTAGAGGATCCTACAGCTATATATATAATTAATATGTTATGACACCTGAAGTGTTCATAAATCGGTCTCGAAATATTTTTTTGTATTATTAATGTGGATCCTGTAGTCCTTCCTCCCTTTCTTTATTGTTATATTTTCATTGTCGTGAATCATTATCACCTCGTATGGCCCTGACCAATTAGAACATAATGCGTTTTTCTTGTTCTGTTCTTTTAGTAACACTTTATCTCCTACGTGTAATTCTAATATGTTTGCGTTTTGGTCATAATATTGCTTATTGGAATTTTTCTTTTTTATTAGATTTTCCCTTGCTATCTTATGTGTTTCCTGCATTATTCTTTTTAAATCTAACGCGTAATTATCATAATTATATTGTGGTTCAGTCGTTTGAAAAAAACGTGTCGGAATTATTGGTTTTTTCCCGAAAACTAACTCGTACGGAGTATAATTCGTTGAAGTATGCACCGTGGTATTATAGCAAAACATAGCATAACTAATTAACGCGTCCCAATTATTATCTTTGTCTACGAAACTGCGTAAGTACGTTTTCAAAGTTAAATGTGATCGTTCCAAATAACCATTTGATTGGGGATGCCACGGAGTTGTTTTAGTTTTCTCGATTTTCAATAATTTACAAACGTCTTTAAACAAATTTGATAAGAAAAATAAATAAATAAATAAATAAATAAGTAAATAAATAAATAAATCAGAAAAACGGCTACAAAGGTCTATTATACTATCACGTTCCTTGTTGTTAAGGTGTTCCGTTTTAATAGTTTTCTTAATTTTTCTAATTTTATTATCTGCGTATTTTTCTTCGTTAGCAATAAAAACACAATCATTAAAAGGTTCCCACTTTAGATTACTCGTGGTTAATTGATCGATTATAAATGGTTGCTCCGATATATTTACTATATTACTTATAATTTTATCGCCTTTTACTGGACTGATACTATTAGCTATAATTACGTCCTCGTTAATCTCGTATTTTTTTATCGTAATAAATTCGTGTTTAATTTGTTCGTCCGCTCTAATTTGTAAAACGCAGTTACTTCGCGGTGGAATAATTAACGCGTTATTATCGATTTCTTTTTTTTCTGGTATTATTAATATTTCCTTATCCCAATCTAATACGACTTTGTTAAATTTCAAAAATGTTATGCCTATTAAACCTGCTTCAGGTATTGGAAAATCATCGTATACAATATCGAATTTAACTGTAAAAAGTTGTTTGTTAATGTAAATTGGAATTACCACAGATCCTACTGTTTCTACCGGACTTGCATTAATGCCCTTAATTTTTTTCTTATCTTTTTCATTCACGATTATGTGACCTTTTAAACTCGAAATTTTATAAT